>NC_089493.1:107122499-107422499 GCF_036850765.1 Saccopteryx bilineata | reverse complement strand
TTTTTTACTGCATGGTGGGTCAGCACCCCTAACCTCACATTACTCAAGGGCCAACTGTGTATATATAAATAGGGCAGAATGTGATATGCTATAGCAGAGATTGGACAGTGTTATATAGTACTACAATAGAAGTTATATAATAGTCTTTCAGAAATAGAGAAGAAAATGAGATTTGAGCATTTCAAAGGGAGGGAATAACAGATTTATTGAAGAACTATTTAGTATGGTCATTGAAGTAAAATGGAATTTCAACATGAGAACTGGAGTAAAGGAATTTCAAGAAGAGTGGACGATAAGCCGAAGACCCAGAAATGAGAATGGGGTAATGATGGGTAGATTGAATGGAGCAGACTAGATGGATACAACCAGATTATCAAGTGTCTCACTTGTGACAATGTTAGGTGAAGGTTTCTGAATGAAAAAGTGACATCATCAGAAGTTTACTTTGAGATTTCTAGAGCAAGAATGTAAAAGATTAATGAACATTGAATAGCATCTTATAAAAATTAAATCACAATTTGACTCTTAACTCATTTTTCTGGAGTAGTTCCTGTGCTGAATTGAGTTTTGTTGTATACATTTTTATTCTTTATTACAAATGCAGTAATGTTCATTAAAGAAATTTTTATAGATACATATATGTATCCACATAATATATTGTATATAGAGAAAGACAACACACAAAACCAAAATCTTTTTCTTTTCACAAAATTGTTAAGACTTCTTATAGTATAAATAGGCTTCTTTCTACAGCATTAAATAACTGAAATCTGACATGTGGTTTTAATAGAATAATAGTATTTAGAGGTTAATATGCAGTTGCTTTTCAGTGCAGAACCTTCATGTATTTGACCACTTGTCTGATATATTTTATATATGAGAGGTAATATTTGAATTATTATTTTACAGGTCCCAGACTATTATGACATCATCAAAAAGCCCATTGCCTTAAATATAATTCGTGAAAAGGTGAACAAATGTGAATATAAATTAGCATGTGAGTAATTATATTTTTCTCGATATTTTTGTTTAAAAGGTAAAGTCTTTTTAATGAGGTAGAGGCTGTTTTTCTTTTTACTTATATGATGTATATTCAATGTAATTGTGTAGATGACCTCTCAACAGGTCCCTAAAATGCTTATCCATGTATATGGGTATGAAAGATAGATGGGAGTTGAATGAGTTCAACATATTTTATAGAATCTGATCTTAATAGAAGTTATTTATTGAAATTATGCAATTAGACCTAATTACATAACTTCATAGTTTCAGTAAAACAATTTATAAGTGTTGTTTTGTTTTGTTTTTGTTTTTTTGTATTTTTCCAAAGCTGGAAACGGGGAGGCAATCAGACTGACTCCCGCATGTGCCCGACTGGGATACACCTGGCATGCCCACCAGGGGGCAGTGTTCTGCCCATCTTGGGGCATCGCTCTGCTGCAATCAGAGCCATTCTAGCGCCTGAGGCAGAGCTCCACAGAGCCATCCTCAGCGCCCGGGCAAACTTTGCTCCAGTCGAGCCTTGGCTGTGGGAGGGGAAGAGAGAGACAGAAAGGAAGGAGAGGGGGGAGGGTGGAGAAGCAGATGGGCGCTTCTCCTGTGTGCCCTGGCGAGAATTGAACCTGGGACTCCTGCTCACCAGGCCGACGCTCTACCACTGAGCCAACCAGCCAGGGCCACAATTTATGTGTTTATAGTTAAATAGTTTTAAGCCTCAGTTCTGCTACCTATTTCAGTCTTCAATTTCTAAAGAAAAAAGTATACTTTTGTTTTTTAATGACATTTCTAGATATGATGCAAGCAAAATTTTATTTATATATGTACTTTTACTCTAATATCATTTTTTCCTTTCTAGCTGAGTTTATTGATGATATTGAGTTAATGTTTTCAAACTGCTTTGAGTACAACCCTCGTAACACAAGTGAAGCAAAAGCTGGAATGAGGCTGCAAGCATTTTTTCATATCCAGGCCCAAAAACTTGGGCTTCACATGACACCTGGAAACGTGGAGCAAGTCAGCACACCACCGGCTGCCAAAAAGTCACGAATCTAATTCTGTCCTTCGAAAGGACATATTTGAGGAAAACAAATTGTTCATGAAATGGAACATTAAATCATGCTGTAAAGCAGACATATATGTATAAAGCAATAACAACTGATTGACCACTTTGAAGTGTGGCCTGCACTATATTCTCAATTTTAATATGAAGCACTCAGGAGAATGTAGGAAAGATTTCCTTTGCTACAGTTTTGTTCAGTATCTAATAAGTTTGGTAGATGTATTGGGTACAGTACTGGTTTACAGAGGTTTTGTACATTTTGAGATCATTCATGTGTCCCAATATCTTGGAAAATATTTTTTCACCTAAGATTTATTTTATCATTGATGACTTTGCTTAGACATGTGATATTAAGGAAGATTTTATCTACACAGATAAGTCTTCTATAATAGCACATTTTAGAAAAAAATGTATATGTCTAAGAATTTTTTAATGGGCGCATTCTTTCAACACTATACATGAATGAATCCAATTTTATGTCCTTAAAAGTGCTGTACCAGTGCTGGCTGGAGAGGTATTAAGTCTGAGTTTATTAACTAGATATTTATTTAGCATTCAAAGTAATTTGTGAATTTGTTTTGTATTTATAAAATTTGTACCTGGAAAATGTTCTTTAATTTTTTAAACATTTTATTGTTTTTATTTCTCTTAACTTCTTTAATGATCAGTCTATAATAAAAGGTAACACCCTCCTTTTTCCCTGACAGTTCTTCCAGTTTTACAGAACTGTTTTACAAGTTTCTATGTACAACTTTTTAAGTGTACAAATAAAGTGATACATTTTTTTCAAGTATTCTGAATTTCTGAAATTTTTACAAATTATAATTGGACTTCTACACAAGATATATGCAAACTGTAAGCACCAGTATTTTATTGTACTTGAATCTTTATAACAGTGGTTTGCAGCTTTTCTGCCCCAGCCCTTGAGTAAGATATCTCCCATCAGTATCAGTAAATATTCTATGGCAGGGGTTCTCATTAAAAGGAGGAAAGTAAGTTTGGAATATGTCCACTTAGTTAAGAAACACCACTCTGGAAATTTTTTAAAAGTAAAAGTGATGGGGATTCCAAGATGGCGATGGGGTAGGCAGACATTCCAATTACCACCTCCCAAGACCAAATTGGATTACAACTTAATTTAAGAACAATCATCTTCAAAAACCAACTTTGGACTAAACAAAGAGGAATCTATAACCAAGGATCACAGAAGAAGCCACACCAAGACTGGTAGGAAGAGCAGAGACATGGAAAGGGCTGCCCACTCCCAGGAGCAAATGGTGGCTGAGGGTTTGGAGGGACTCTCCCTGTGAGGTCGCCCTGAGAGGTGTGGGTGCTCAGGCCCAGAGCCCCAGCCTAGAGCCACAGAGCCTAGAAGAGGCACTCACACAGCATTTGGCAGTGAAAAGAGCCAGGTTTCTGTCTGCCAGAATGAGATGAAGTTCTTGGAAACGCAGGCTCCATCTTAAAAGGCCCATGCAGAAAACCTCATTCACAGCCATTTACCCAGGGCTCTGGTAGGGGAGAACTGAGAAGGCTAGAGTTGCATGAGGAAAGTGTAAAGTTGGAGGCCCATGGAGAGACACTGTGGGGACAGCCACCAAAACCCCTGTACTGAGTCATTCTTCAATACTGCAGTTGCCATCTTTCTTGGGTGGAACAGTCCCCTCTGAGCAGCATCCCTGGGGGAAAGCAACAGCTCTTCCTTTGGGAGTCTCTCCTGCCTATCATGAAGGTTGGGTCATGCTGAGAAGCCAGGAAGCAGGGGGCATGTCAGTGACTCAATTTTCTGGCGTTGAGGCTAGAGCTTTCCCCTACATGCTCCTGAGACTAGGACTTGTGCTTCCATCTCACAGGAGACTCAATAGAAACTGTCTGGACTGCAGGCAGACTACACCTCTGGGTCTCAAAGACCACACCCACTGGACTCCTGGGACCACACCCTATTGAGGTCTATGAAAAAAGTCTGGAGAGACTGACACCTGGGGCCAAGGGCTAGAGCCACACCCACCACCTTTCCTGATCCCTGAATTGCCACAGGCTCTAGACTCTACCAGAGGTTTTTTCACTGGTCGAGCCCAACAAGCAGCCAGCAGACAGAGGCTGTAGGAGGCGGGACTCAGGGAACCTTGGCCTTTTAAGTGAACCTTTCCCCAGGCCCAGTGTGGGTAAAAGCCAGCCTAGATGTGCAGCTTGGTATTTCCATGAGCACCTGGGCCCAGCAGAGGCAGCCAAAAACTCTGGATTGCTTGTAGTTCCAAGAAGGTTGCTGAAGGTGTCACGGGCAGTGACACTGTTCTGTGCCGGGTTCTGCCAGGGAGGCCCAAGGCTGGTACATCCAGTGGCCAGCTGCCAGAGAGCATCAGATCAAGACTTAACAACCCTTGTAGTGGGGTATCCTAAGGAAAGTCTCCTCATCTCCTCACACCTGCCCAGATGAAGCAAGTTCCACTCTCTGAACAGCACCAGCACAGTGACTCATGTGCATTGGATAGGGTGGAGCTTCACAGTCAGCAGCCTGGGTGCTGGATATCCTACCCAGCTGGGCTAGATTCCACAGGGGGAAGGGAGAGAGGCTTGGAGCATGGATATTTAATGTATGGGTCCCCGTGAGCCTATTGTTGGATCTAGTTGAGGGGCTTAGCAACTTTCAGGGGAGGGGGACACAGTCATCCCCAGGCCAGGAGAAGACTCTCTCCCTAAGACCAGGCTCTCACCAGCTGTAAGAACTTCTGCAGAGGGGAATGTCAGCCCCACTTGATCTGAACCTGCTGCTCACCTTTTTGGGAAGAAATAAAATTTGAGTAACCAGCAGTGGCTGAGGGATTAGGGGCCACATTCCCTATACTGAGCTCCTGACCAAGAGAACCCTGAAGTAGGGGGTCCCCCTAACGTTGAATTCCCAACCTCAGCTTCCCTGACCCAACAAGCTTTCAACCTGTAGAGAGGTTGGTTGGGTGAGGCCAGTCTGAGCCCATACAACTGTCTTTCTACAGAAGACTCTGGGAAGACCAGGCAGCTGCAAGAGGAGGTGGAGCAGCTGAAAAGTGGAGGCAAATCTTTCAGAGCTTGTGGCTTTTATGAAGTTGCTGTCATCTCTATGCAGGAAGAAGCTGATCTTTATACACAGGTTGGCCCTTTTCACACTACTCAGGCACAGAAAACAAAGACACAAACAGGGAAAAGTACAGTAGCTGCAGACAGGTAGCCCACATTGGGTTACAAACAACAGCTGTTGCCAACCCAAGCAGATCCAAAATCAACACAACTGGTATTGGGTGGCAGATAGCACCAACCCTAGGTTCAGCTAGCTACACAAGCAGCATGCCCAAAGGAGGAGTCTACCAGGTACCAGACACTGGAGAATAAATACACCCACAGGACAGACATTGCACAGTGTATAATATACATGATCAAGGTTGGCCCTTAGAGCCAGCCAGCCTGAAGGAATAACCATACCCATGAAAGGGCCAACTGCATTCAATACTCAAACAGGAAGGAAAATAGTACCCTCAAGAAGTATTCTGAGAACAAGGAAAACAGGTGGCCTGGAGGTTACTACCACCGAGCTGATCTTCCTCATAAAGACATCACAAGAATTTCAAAGTCAGACAACACTACCTAATACACAGACAAAAAGGGCAGACAAAGAAATGTGACCCAAATGAATCAAGAGAAATCTCCAGAAAAAGAACTAAATGAAATGGAAGTAACCAAACTACCAAATGCAGAGTTTAAAATGATTTTTAGGATGCTCAAGGATCTTAGAGCAACAATGCATGGACATAATGAGCACCTAAATAAAGAGATAGCAAGCATCAGAAAGGACATTGAAATCATAAAAAAGAACCAGTCAGAAATGCAAATACAATATCAGAAATGAAGACAGCATTAGAAAGAATCAACAGCAGGCTCAATGAAGCAGAAGACTGAATCAGTGATTTAGAAGACAAGATAAACATAAACACAGAAATAGAGCAGCAAAATGAAAAGCACAAAAAGACTGAGGAAACTCTAAGAGACCTCTGTGAGAACATGAAACATCCGCATCATAAAGGTTCCTGAAGGAGAAGAGAATGAACAAGGGATAGAGAACCTGTTTGAAGAAATCATAGCTGAAATTTTCCCTAAATTGATGAGAGAAAAAGTCACACCAGTTCAAGAAGCCCAAAGAGTCCCATTAAAGAGAAACCAAAGGAAGCCTTCACCAAGACACATCATAATTAAAATGCCAAAGTTAAGAGACAAAGAATACTAAAAGCTGCAAGAGAAAAGCAGTTAATTACCTACAGAGAAGCCCCCATAAGGATGACATCTGACTTCTCAACAGAAACACTTAAAGCCAGAAGGAATTGGCAAGAAACACTCAAAGTGATGCAAAACAAGAACCTACAACCAAGACTTCTTTATCCAGCAAGGCTATCATTTAAAATTGAAGGAGAAATAAAAAGCTTCCCAGAAAAAAAAAAAAACCCTCAAGATTTTAATTACAACCAAACCAGTAATGCAAAAAAATGTTAGGGTACCTGCTGTAAAAAGAGGAAAGGGAAAAAAAAGAAATCAAGAAAAAGAGGATTGTAGATTTAAAGAATAAAATGGCAATAAATAAGTCCATATCAATAATAACCTTAAATGTAAATGGATTAAATGCTCCAATCAAAAGACATAAGGCCTGATCTGTGGTGGCGCAGTGGGTAAAGCATCAAGCTGGAACACTGAGGTCGCCGGTTCAAAACCTCAGGTTTGCCTGGTCAAGGCACATATGGGAGTTGATGCTTTCTACTCCTCCTTTATCTCTTTCTGTCTTCTCTCTCTAAAATGAATAAATCTTAAAAAAAAATTTTTTTAAAGACATAGGGTAACTGCATGAGAAAATGGGACCTGAACATATGCTGTCTACAAGAGACCCACCTCAGAACAAAAGACACACATATACTGAAAGTGAAGAGATGGTAAAAACTATTTCATGCAAATGTAAATGAAAAAAACTCAGGTAGCAATACTCATATCTGACAAAATAGCCGTTAAAACAAAGGCTATAGTAAGGGATAAAAAAGGTCACTACATAATGATATAGGGAGAAATCCAACAGGAGGATATAACCATTGTAAATATTTATGTACCTAATAAAGAGCACCTAAATATATAAAGCAGATTTTTATGGACATAAAAAGTGAGATCAACAGCAATACTATAATAGTAGGGGATGTTAATACCCTACTAACATCAAAGGATAGATCCCCCTGACAGAAAATAAACAAAGAAACAGCAGCCTTCAATGACACACTAGATCAATTGGATTTAATTGATATCTTCAGAACCTTTCACCCCAAAACAGCAGGATATGCATTATTTTTAAGTACTCATGGTCCATTATCTAGGATAGACCACATGTTAGAACACAAAACAAGTCTCAATAAATTTAAGAAGATTGAAATTATATCAAACATCTCTGATCACAATGGCATGAAACTAGAAATCAACTACAATAGAAAACTGAAAAACTTTCAAACACTTGGAGGCTAAAGAGCATGTTATTAAATAACAAATGGGTTAACAACAAGATCAAGAAGGAAATAAAAGTTTTTTGAAAACATACAAAAACTCAAAATTTATGGGACACAGCAAAAGCAGTTGTGAGAGGAAAGTTCATAGTATTACAGGCATATGTTAAGAAGCAAGAAAAAGCTCAAATAACCCTGAATCTAAAAAAAAAAAAAAAACACTAGAAAAAGAACAATAAATAAAGCCCAGAGGAAGTAGAAGTAATGAAATAATAAAGATCAGAGTGGAAATAAATGAAATAGAGGCTGAAAAAAATAGTACAAAATATCAATAAAACCAAGAGCTGGTTCTTTGAAAAGGTAAACAAGATTGACGAACCTTTAACCAAACTCATCAAGAAAAAAAAGAGAGAAGACTCAAATAAAATTAGAAATGTAAGTGGAGAAGTAACAACTGACACTGCAAAAATACAAAGGATTGTAAGAAAATACAATGAAGACCTATATGCCAAAAAATTGGACAACCTAGGTGAAATGGATAAACTTTTAGAAACATACAATCTTTCAAAACTCAATCTGGAAGAATCAGAAAGCCTAAAGCTATTACAACAAATTAAATTGAAACAGTTATCAAAAAACTACCAGCAAACAAAAGTCCTGGACTGGATGGCTTCACAGGCAAATTTTACCAAACACTCAAAGAAGAACTAACACCTATCCTTTTCAAGCTATTTCAAAAAATTCAAGAGGACAGAAGACTTCCGAGCTGTTTTTATGAGGCAAGCATTATCCTCATTTCAAAACCAGGTGAAAACACTACAGAGAAAGAAAACTATAGGTCAATATCCTTGATAAACATAGATACTAAAATTCTAAAAAAAAAATTAGCAAACCGGATCCAGCAATACATAAATCATACATCATGATCAAGTAGGATTTATTCTGGGGAGGCAAGGCTGGTGCAGTATTTGCAAATCAATCAATATGATTCATCAAATAAACAAAAGGAAGGAGAAAAATCACATGATTATATCAATAGATGCAGAAAAAGCATTTGATAAAATCCAGCACCCATTCATGATCAAAACTCTCAGCAAAGTGAGAATACAGGGAACATACCTCAACATGATAAAGGCCATCTATAACAGGCCCACAGCCAACATCATACTCAATGGGAAAAAATGAAAAGCAACCCCCTTAAGATCAGGAACAAGGCAGGGGTGCTCCCCTTTCACCACTGTTATTCAACATAGTTCTGGAAGTCCTAGCCACAGCAATCAGACGAGAAGAAGAAATAAAAGGCATCCAAATTGGAAAAGAAGAAATAAAACTATTATTATTTGCTGATGGCATGATACTGTACATAGAAAACCCTAAAGTCTCAGTCAAAAAACTACTAGACCTGATAAATTTGGCAAGGTGGCAGGATATAAAATTATTACTCAGAAATCAGTGGCAAATTTATACACCAACAATAAACTGTCTGAAGTGATATTAAAGAAACAATCCCCTTTGTTATTGAAACAAGAAGGGAGGGAGGGAGGAGGAAAGGAAATGGAGGGAGGGAGGGAGGGAGGGAGGGAGGGAGGGAGGGAGGGAGGGAGAGAGGGAAGGAAGGAAGGAAGGAAGGATGGACCTAGGAGTAAATTTAACCAAGGAGGTAAAAATTTTAAGACATTGAAAAAAGAAATCTAGGAAAATAGAAACAAGTGGAAGCATATACTGTGTTCATGGATAACAAGAATAAACATCATTAAAATGTCTAGATTACCCAAAGCAATCTATAGATTCAATGCAATTCCTATTAAAATACCAATGACCTGACCAGGCAGTGGCGCAGTTGATAGAGCGTCAGACTGGATGGAACACAGAGGACCCAGGTTCAAAACACCGAGGTTACCAACTTGAGTGAGGGCTCATCTGGTTTGAGCAAGGCTAACCTGCTGGAGCCCAAGGTCGCTGGCTTGAGCAAGGGGTCACTCGCTCTGCTGTAGCCCCTAGTCAAGGCACATATGAGAAAACAATCAATGAACAACTAATGTGCCGCAGTAAAGAATTGATGCTTCTCATCTCTCTCTCTTCCTGTCTGTCTGTCCTTATTCCTCTGTCTCTCTCTGTCACCAAAAAAAATACCAATGGCATACTTCAAAGATATAGAACAAATATTTCAAAATTTATATGGAACCAAAAAGAACACAAAGAGCCTTAGCAATCTTGAAAATGAAGAATAAAGTGGGAAGTATCACACTTCCTGATATCAGGTTATACCACAAAGACATAATAATCAAAAAAGCTTGGTACTGGAATAAGAACAGGTGCACACACCAATGGAACAGAACAGAGATCCCAGAAATAAACCCACACCTTTATGGTCAATTGATATTTGACAGAGAAGGTAAGAGCATACAGTGGAGTAAAGACAGTCTCTATAATAAATGGTGTTGGAATAAGTGCTGGTGAGGATGTGGAGAAAAGGGAACCCTTCTGCACTGCTGGTGGGAATGCAGACTCGTGCAGCCACTGTGGAAAACAGTATGGAGTTTCCTTAAAAATTAAAAATGGAACTGCCTTTTGACCCAGCCATCCCACTTTCAGGAATATATCCTAAGAATACCAAATCACTGACTCAAAAGAAGATATGCATTTCCATGTTTATTGCAGCATTGTTTACAAAAGCCAAGATCTGGAAACAGCCCATGTCCATGAGTGAATGAGCAGATTAAAAAGCAGTGGTACATATACACAATGGAATACTATGGGACCATGAAAAAGAAGGAAATCTTACCTTTTGTGATGGCATGGATGGACCTGGAGATGATTATGCTAAGTGAAATAAAGACAAATAAAGACAAATATCATATGATCTCACTTATATGTGGAATCTAATGAACACAGTGAACTGATGAATGGAATAGAGACAGAGGTGGGGTCACAGGGAGCAGAGTGACAGCTGGCAGAAGGAAGGGGGATGAGGGGATATGATCAGAGAAGGTGAAGGGATTAGTGAAATTATATGTACATAACACATAGATACAGATAACAGGACAGCAAATCTTGGAAAGGGATAGGGATTTAGGGGGAGGGGGAAAAATAGAGTGTAATGGGCAACACAGAGGTGGGGGTGAGGGTGTTATATTGAGTGGGACACTTGAATCCATGTTAACACAATAAAATAAAATTAATAAAAATTTTTGAAAATAAAAGTGCTATCTCTTAGTTGTGGAAGACATACAGGGGCCTCAGTTTTGCAGGAGTAGCTGTTCCTTTTTAGGCTTCAATGGCAGGTATCCTCTCGAAAGCTTTTTAGGAAGAGGAAAGAGAACTGGCCCTCTCTTCTTGCATATAAAAGCCTGAGCATACTGTCTTCTTTTAACTAGGTTCATTTACCTGAGAAGTTAGCCCTCTTTACTTTCATTTCTTTGTCAGATACTATGAGATTATCAAATTCTCTGGCTTCTTTCCATGAGTGTGTTCATATCTATAAATTTTGGTAAATTTGTAATCATTTCATATGCCAGTAGCCAAATTTCTTAGATAAATTTACTTACTATTTAAATATTCAGGAGGAAATTCTAAAATATTTTAAAGTAAATTAATGATTAATATTATTTCTTATTAGTTTTACTAGAATGACATCAATAAATCAGGGTACATATGCTCAAAGAAAACATGTCCAGGTTATCTAGTCGATCAATTATGTTGCATACCCATCACCCAAAGTCAGATTGTCCTCCGTCACCTTCTATCTAGTTTTCTTTGTGCCCCTCCCCCTCCCCCTTACCCTCTCCCTCCCCCCCTCCCCCCGTAACCACCACACTCTTGTCAATGTCTCTCAGTCTCGTTTTCATGTCACACATACGTATGGAATAATGCAGTTCTTGGTATTTTCTGATTTACTTATTTCACTTTGTATAATGTTATCAAGATCCCACCATTTTGTTGTAAATGATCTGATGTCACCATTTCTTATGGCTGAGTAGTATTCCATAGTGTATATATGCCACATCTACTTTATCCAGTCTTCTATTGAAGGGCTTTTTGGTTGTTTCCATGTCTTGGCCACTATGAACAATGCTGCAATGAACATGGGGCTGCATGTGTCTTTACGTATCAATGTTTACGAGTTTTGGGGCTATATACCCAGTGGAGGGATTGCTGGGTCATAAGGTAGTTCTATTTTCAGTTTTTTGAGGAACCACCATACTTTCTTCCATAATGGTTATACTACTTTACATTCCCACCAACAGTGAATGAGGGTTCTTTTTTCTCCACAGCCTCTCCAACATTTGCTATTACCTGTCTTGTTAATAATAACTAATCTAACAGGTGTGAGGTGGTATCTCATTGCAGTTTTGATTTGCATTTCTCTAATAACTAATGAAGATGAGCATCTTTTCATATATCTGTTGGCCATTTGTATTTCTTCCTGGGATAAGTGTCTGTTCATGTCCTCTTCCCATTTTTTTTATTGGATTGTTTGTTGTTCAGTTTTATGAGTTCTTTGTATATTTTGGATATTAAGCCCTTATCTGAGCAGTTGTTTGAAAATATCATTTCCCACTTAGTTGGCTGTCTGTTTATTTTGTTGTCAGTTTCTCTTGCTGAGCAAAAAATTTCTTAGTCTGATGTAGTCCCATTCATTTATCATTTTCTTCACTTCCCTTGCCTTTGGAGTCAAATTCATAAAAAGCTCTTTAAAACCAAGGTCCATGAGTTTAGAACCTATGTCTTCTTCTATGTACTTTACTGTTTCAGGTCTTATATTTAGGTCTTTGATCCATTTTGAATTAATTTTAGTACAAGGGGACAAACTGTAGTCAAGTTTCATTCCTTTGCATGTAGCTTTCCAGTTTTCCCAACACCATTTGTTGAAGAGGCTTTCTTTTCTCCATTGTGTGTTGTTGGCCCCTTTATCAAAAATTATTTGACTATATATATGTGGTTTTATTTCTGGACTTTCTATTCTGTTCCATTGGTCTGAGTGTCTATTTTTCTGCCAATACCATGCTGTTTTGATTGTGGTGGCTCTATAATATAGTTTGAAGTCAGGTATTGTAATGCCTCCAGCTTCATTCTTTTTCTTTAGGATTGCTTTGGCTATTCAGGGTTTTTTATAGTTCCATATAAATCTGATGATTTTTTGTTCCATTTCTTTAAAAAATGTAATTGGAATTTTGATGGGAATTGCATTAAATTTGTATATTGCTTTGGGTAATATAGCCATCTTGATTATATTTATTCTTCCTATCCAAGAACAAGAAATATTCTTCCATCTCATTGTATCTTTTTCAATTTCCCTTAACAATGCTTTGTAGATTTTCATTATATAGGTCCTTTACATTCTTTGTTATGTTTATTCCTAGCTATTTTTTGTTGTTGTTGCAATCGTGAAGGAGATTATTTTTTTGAGTTCATTCTCAAATGTTTCATTGTTGGCATATAGAAAGGCTATGGACTTTTGTATGTAAATTTTTATCCTGCGACCTTACTGTATTGGCTTATTTTTTCTAGTAGTCTTTTTGTAGATTCTTTGGGGTTTTCGATGTATAGGATCATGTCATCTGCAAAAAGTGATACCTTTACTTCTTCTTTTCCAATATGGATGCCTTTTATTTCTTTCTCTTGTCTGATTGCTCTGGCTAGAACCTCTAGCACCACATTAAATAAGAGTGGAGAGAGTGGACAACCCTGTCTTGTTCCTGATTTAAGGGGAAAGCCTTCAGTTTTGTGCCATTTAATATGATGTTAGCTGATGGTTTATTATATATGGCCTTTATCATGTTGAAATATTTTCCTTCTATACCCATTTTGTTGAGAGTCTTAAACATAAAATTGTGTTGTATTTTATCAAATGCCTTTTCTGCATCTCTTGATAAGATCATGTGGTTTTTGTTCTTTGTTTTGTTGATATGGTATATTACGTTAACCGTTTTACATATGTTGAACCATCCTTGAGATTCTGGGATGAATCCCACTTGATCATGATGTATTTTTTTTTCAATATGTTGTATTCAATTTGCTAATATTTTGTTTAGTATTTTAGCATCTGTATTCATTAGAGATATTAGCCTGTAGTTTCCTTTTTTTGTGCTGTCCTGGCCCGGTTTTAGTATGAGGGTTATGTTGGCCTCATAAAATGTGTTTGGAAGTGCCCTGGCCGGTGGCTCAGCGGTAGAGCATCGGCCTAGCGTGTGGAAGACCCGGGTTCGATTCCCGGCCAGGGCACACAGGAGAAGCACCCATTTGCTTCTCCACCCCTCCACCGCGCTTTCCTCTCTATCTCTCTCTTCCCCTCCCGCAGCCGAGGCTCCATTGGAGCAAAGATGGCCCGGGCGCTGGGGATGGCTCTGTGGCCTCTGCCCCAGGCGCTAGAGTGGCTCTGGTTGCAACATGGCGATGCCCAGGATGGGCAGAGCATCGCCCCCTGGTGGGCAGAGCGTCGCCCCTGGTGGGCGTCCCGGGTGGATCCCGGTCGGGCGCATGCGGGAGTCTGTCTGACTGTCTCTCCCTGTTTCCAGCTTCAGAAAAATGAAAAAAAAAAAAAAGAAAGAAAAAAAAAATGTGTTTGGAAGTATTGCTTCTTATTCAATTTTTTTGAAGACTTTGAGTAGAATAGGAACCAAGTCTCCTTTGATTGTTTGATAGAATTCACTAGTATAACCGTCTGGGCCTGGACTTTTATTTTTGGGGAGGTTTTTAATGGTTTTTTCTATTTCTTCTCTACTAATTGGACTGTTTAGGCTTTCTGCTCCTTCTTGAATCAGTCTAGGGAGGTTGTTTTGTTCTAGAAATTTATCCATTTCTTATAGATTGTTGAATTTAGTGGCATAAAGTTTTTCATAATTCTACAATAATTCTTTGTATATCTATGATATCCATAGTGATTTCTCCTCTTTCATTTTGGATTTTGTTTATATGACTCCTTTCTCTTTTTTCCTTGGTAAGTTTTGCCAAGAGTTTGTCAATTTTGTTGATATTTTCAAAGAACTAGCTCCTTGTTCTATTAATTTTTTCTATAGGTTTCTGTTCTCTATTTCATTTATTTCTGCTTTGATTTTTATTATCTTTTTTCTTCGGCTGGTTTTGGGTTGTCTTTGTTCTTCTTTTACCAGTTCCTTAAGATGTGAAGTTAAGTGGTTCACTTGGGCTCTCTCCTGTTTGTTGATAAAGGCTTGAAGTTATATGAACTTCCCTCTTATCACTGCTCTTGCTGCATCCCATAGATTCTGATATGTTGTATTGTCATTTTCATTTGTCTGTATATATCTTTTAATCTCTGAGCTTATTTCTTCATTGAGCCATTCATTTTTTTAAAATATGTTGTTTAGTTTCCACATTTTTTGAGTTTTTCCCCTCTTTTTTGAAGTTGAATTCTAGTTTCAAGGCTTTATGCTCAGAAAATATGCTTGGTACAACTTTGATTTTTCTGAATTTTCTGATGTTATTTTTGTGGCCCAACATATGGTCAATTCTTGAGAATGATTCATGTACACTGGAGAAAAATGTATACTCTGTCACTTTGGGATGAAATATCCTGTAGATGTCTATCATATCCAGGTGCTCTAATGTTTTCTTTAAGGCCAATATATCTTTATTGATTCTCTGTTTGGATGAACAATCTAGAGCCATCAGCGGTGTGTTGAGGTCTCCAAGTATGATTGTATTTTTGTCAGTTTTTGGTTTGGTTTTTTTTTTTTGTTTTTTGGGGTTTTTTTTTTTTCTGAAGCTGTAAACTGGGAGGCAGTCAGACAGACTCCCGCATGCGCCCAACCGGGATCCACCCAGGACACCCACCAGGGGGCGATGCTCTGCCCATCCGGGGTGTCGCTCCGTCGTGACCATAGCCACTCTAGCACCTGGGGCAGAGGCCAAGGAGCCATCCCCAGCGCCTGGGCCATCTTTTGCTCCAATGGAGCCTTGGCTGCGGGAGGGGAAGAGAGAGACAGAGAGGAAGGAGAGGGGGAGGGGTGGAGAAGCAGATGGGCGCCTCTCCTGTGTGCCCTGGCTGGGAATTGAACCCGGGACTTCCGCACACCAGGCCAATGCTCTACCACTGAGCCAACTGGCCAGGGCCTGTTAGTTTTTGTTTTAAGGTCAATAAGTAGCTGTCTTATATATTTTGGTGCTCCTTGGTTTGGTGCATATATATTAAGGATTGTTATGTCTTCTTGATTCAGCGTCCCCTTAATCATTATGAAATGACCATTTTTGTCTCTGAGTACTTTTGCTGTCTTGTAGTCAGCATTATCAGATATGAGTATTGCTACACCTGCTTTTTTTTGGATGTTATTTGGAGTATTGTTTTCCATCCTTTCACTTTGAATTTGTTTTTATCCTTATTGCTTAGATGAGTTTCTTGTAGGAAGCATATAGTTGGATTTTTTTAAATCCATTCTGCTTTAATCCATTCTTTTTATTGGTGAGTTTAATTCGTTTACATTTAGTGTAATTATTGATACTTGTGGGTTCTCTATTGCCAGTTTATGCATTGCTTTCTGTTAGTTTTGTGTCTTGTTTGATTCTTTTTTGTTTTTCTATCCTTTGTTTTTGTTTGGTTGTATTCTATACTTCTTTCCTCTGTTGCTATCTTTTTTAAATCATGTGGTTCTGTGGTGGTTTTTTCAAGAGTGGTTACCATTAAGTAATGAAAAGGGTTCCTACCCTGTTCATTGTAATGCACTATCTTGTGAGTACTTCTGTACTCCATTGTCCTTTACTACTGTTAATTTCCGTCCTCTCCTCCTTTTTTAGTTTGTTTTTGTTTTCACAGTTTAAATTTGGTTTTATTGTTTTCTTGGAGCTTTTACTTGTGGTTTTGTTTTGTTTTGTTTTTTGTATCTGGTTGGAAAACCCCCTTTAGTAATTTCTGGAGTGGGGGTTTTCTGATGATAAGTTTCTTCATTATTTCTATATCTGTCAATGTTTTTATTTCTCCTTCATATTTGAAAGATAGCTTTGATGGGCATAGTATTCTTGGCTGAAAGTTCCTCTCTTTCAGGACTTTAAATATTGGGGTCCACTCTCTTCTATCTTGTAGAGTTTCTGTTGAGAAATCCAATGATAATCTAATGGTTCTTCCTGTATATGTTGTATTCTTTTTTCCCTGGCTGCCTTGAGAATTTTTTCTTTGTCGTTGGTTTGTGCCATTTTCATTATGATGTGCCTTGGAGTAGGTTTGTTCGGGTTAAGATAACTCGGTGTTCTGTTTGCTTCTTGAATTCAAGGCTTTAGTTCTTTCCACAGGCTTGGGAAGTTCTCATCTATTATTTGTTGAATATGTTCTTCATTCAATTTTCTCTCTCTTCTCCCTCTGATATACCTATTATTCTTATGTGATTCTTTTTGATGGAGTCAGACAATTCCTGTAGGGCTTTCTCATTTTTTTTAATTTTTGAGTCTCTTTCTTCTCTCTGTTATGCCTCAAGTTACTTGTCTTCTATGTCACTAATCCTACCTTCTATCTGGCCTGTTCTATTAGCTAAGCTTGTTACTTCGTTTTTCAGCTCGTGAATTATGTTTTTCATCTCTGTTTGATTTGTTTTTATAGTTTCGATTTTCTTGGTAATATATTCTTTGTGTTCGTTGAGTTGTTTTCTGAGCTCCCTAAATTGCCTTTCTGTGTTTTCTTGTATATCTCTGAGTATTTTTAGGATTTCTATTTTAAATTCTCTGTTATTTAGCTCCAAGGTTTCCAATATATTAAATTTTTTCTCCATAGATTTTTTTCTCATCTATTTGTGCTACCTCTCTGTCTTTTGTATCCATGATATTCGATTTCCTTTTCCTTAATGGCATCTGAGGATGGTTTTGTTGATAGTACTAATGAGAATTAATAAAGAATAAAACTTAAAAAATAAAAAATAAAATAAATTATTTCCCTTTTTTTTTCACTCCTCTCCTCTCCCCTCTTTCTTGAGAAAATCTTGTAGTGAACTGTGAATTATATTGTGCTAAATAGAACAAAAACTACCTATATTGGAGGGCCTGCATTGGGGAGAAGTGATAAAGGTGCAAAAAAAAGGGGGTATGGACCCACAAAATGCAAAAAAGGAAAAAATTTGGGTCAAAAATAAAATGAGTTGCTTTTAGGTGATGGTTAACTAAGAGATATAATGAGAGGAATAAGAGGGAAACAGGAAAAATGGAAAAAAATTAGAGAATTACTATTGTATTTAGTGGAGCAAAAACTAGATAAAATGGAGAGCCAGGGTTGGAAGCACTACTAGTGAGTTAAAAACACGAAGTAAAAAACCTCCAAAGTGCCACAAAGAAAAATTTGAGTCTTAAAAAAATAATTTGTTCGTGATTGAGGATTGAATGAGAGGAAAAGTAAAGGAGAAAAGAGGAAACTAATATAGAGGGAGAAAAAAAGAAATAGGAAAACACAAAAAGAAATAAAAAGAAAAAAGAACAAAAGGAGGGAGAGAGAGCGAGTTAAGGGTTTTGGAGTGCAACCCTCATAGAGAGAAAGAAAGAGGAAAGGAAAGATAATGAGATATGTAGTAACACTTATGAGTAGTGTATTTCAAGGAGAGGAGAGAGTAAGACTGGCAGAGAATTAAACGACCAAATTGGAAAAGGAAGAAAATAATCAAGACAAGAAGATAAGAGAAACAAACGAACAAATATAATAAAATGGGATAGGTTATAAAGCAGCGGTTCTCAACCTGTGGGTTACGACCCCGGCGGGGTTCGATCGACCAAAACACAGGGGTTGCCTAAAGCCATTGGAAAATACGTATTTATTTGGTACCTCCAGGAAGATGAAAAATATGTAGATTTATCTTCGTGCACAATAAAAGAGGAGGACAAAGGGGAAACTGTATATGGGAAAAGGTATATTGACATGTATTTGTGTCAGATAATAGTCCACATGAGTGATTTTCAACCTTTTCACACTTGGGGACTGGTAAGAAGAGAATTATTTGGGGACTGGCTAAGGCAGAAATCACCCTGAGCATAGATGAATTTGACTAAGATCACTGGGTCTGTAATCTTTATACAACATCAGGGTGGTTTTTTTCATGGACAAGTATGAAATTTCTGGTGGACTGGTCCTCAAACCAGCGTTGAGAAACACTGGCCTACATCAAATATTTTGGAGCGATATTGTCAGCACATGGTTCTTTTCCTCTTTTATTTGTAGTTTCTGAAGATCTCTATCCTCATACTCTTTAGGCATGTGCTCAGGATATGTACTGTAGGCTACATGAGTACTGGAAAAGCTGCTGTCTTCTAAATTTTGAATTTATTTCCCATGTATATATGGATATAGGTCCAATTAATATTAGCTATAGGGACCTTATTATTTAAGCATTTGAAAAAACATGTTTATATTTTTTAACTTTTTATCTTTCAGTTACAGTTGACATACAATGTTATATTAGTTTCAGATGTACAGCCCAGTGATTAGACATTTGTATACCAAAGTGATCACCCAATAAATCTACTACCCATCTGACACCGTACATACTTATTACAATACAGTGGTACCTTGAGATACAAACAGACCAACATACGATTTTTTTTTTAAGATACAAGTTGCAACTCTGTCCATATTTTTGTTCGAGATCCTAGCGAAATTCCGAGATCCGAGTCATGATTCTGGTAGCTGCCGCTAGTTGGCACATTGGTGTACAGGTCCAGCATTGGCAGCACACCACCAGCATCTCGTTCTTTCTCACGTGTTACCTACAGAATCAAGTCGAATACCGTGCACTGTACTCATACTTGCATCATTTTTGCATTTTTTTACTAACTTTTTTTGTGTTCTATCATGGGGCCTAAGAAAGTGAGTGTAAAGGACAGTGGTGAGAAGAAGAGAATGATGTCAATAGAAGTAAAGCAAGAAATAATAGAAAAACATGAGCGTGGTGTACGAGTGATTGAACTGGCAAGGCTGTACGACCACAATATGTCTACAATTTGTACCACCCTTAAACAAAAGGATGCCATCAAAAGCACAAATCCAGCAAAAGGAACTACAATTCTGTCCCAGTTAAGGACAAATATCCATGAAGAAGTGGAGAAGCTTCTGCAGGTGTGGGTGAATGAGAAAGAGCTGGCAGGAGATACAGTGACAGAGACTGTAATATGCGAAAAGGCACATATTATTTACAGCGACTTGAAGAAGAAAGAACCATCAACCTCAAGAGAGGCAGCAGAAGAGGCAAGTCATAGCTGGTTTGAAAATTTCAAGAAGAGATCTGGCATCCACTTGGTGGTGAGGCATGGTGAAGCTGTGAGTGCTGACATTAAGGCAGCTGAGGAGTACATCGCACGTTTTGCTGTGCTTATCGCAAAGGAAGGCTACATTCCCCAACAACCATTCAACTGTGATGAAACAGGATTGTTTTGGAAAAAAATGCCCCGGAGGACTTTCATCACCACAGAGGAGAAGCAGCTGCCAAGCCACAAACCAATGAAGGACCCTCTGACCCTTGCATTGTGTGCAAATGCTAGCAGTGACTATAAAGTAAAGCCACTGCTAGTGTATCATTCCAAAAATCCTCGAGCCTTTAAGACTCACAAGATTCTTAAAGAAAAACTGCAGGTTATGTGGCGTGCCAATACTAGGACATGGGTTACGCAGCAGTTTTTTGTTGAATGGGTAAATCTCATCCTTGGTCCTGCAGTGAAGAAATATCTTCAAGAAAATAAACTCCCAATGAAAGCATAACTAATCCTTGAAAATGCTCAAGCCCACCCACCTGGTCTTGAAGATAACATTCTCGATGAGTTCAAATTTGTGAAAGTCCTCTACTTCCCACCCAACACAACTTCAATCTTGCAACCTATGGATCAGCAGGTCATTTCCAACTTTAAAAAGCTTTACACAAAGCACTTGTTCTGCCGCTGCTTTGAGGTGACTGAAAATACAAATCTAACCCTTTGAGAGTTTTGGAAAGATCACTACAACATCATAATATGTTTACGCATTATTGACTTGTCATGGCAAGAGGTTACAAGAAGAACCTTGAACTCAGCATGGAAAAAATTATGGCCTGATGTTGTTGCAGACAGCGACTTCAAAGAATTCGAACCAGAGACTGAGACTGAGGTAGAAGCATTGGAGGAGATTGTGTCCCTCAGAAAATCGATGGGTCTGGAGCAGGGGTCAGGAACGTTTTTGGCTGAGAGAGTCATGAACACCACATATTTTAAAATGTAATTCCATGAGAGCATACAATATGTTTAACACTAAATACAAGTAAATGTGTGCATTTTATGTAAGACCAACACTTTTAAAGTACAATAAGTCTGAATTCTTTTTAATAATGTTGTTATGCTGTTACTAACCAATGATGAATAAAGTACTTCTTACCATTAATGCGACTTCTGGTGCTGCATGGTTTTGCTGATGGCTTTGTAGTCTGGTTGATACGTGGTGAGGTTAAGCTTCATGCAGGCATTAAGACTCCCATCCATTCAACGTGATTGTAGGTGGGTCTTAACATTCTTTAGATGTGAGAAAGACTGCTCACATGTATATGTAGAGCCAAACATTGTCAGTACAGCAATACTCACATGCTGCAGTGTGTGATATGTGACAGGAAGGGCGTTCCAAGTTTTGACAATCAGCTGGTCTGCGGGTTGAAGTTTTTTCATTTCTCCCACTTGTGTTTGCTCGCCAACTCTGCTTGCTGTTGTTGTGCAAGTCTTTCCAAATCTTCATTCAGTGACTTGAACTTATTCACCCACATGTCTGAGGCCTTCAGGTCAGCAGCTTGTAGCTCAAAATCTCTGACGGAGACACCGAGGATGTAACTCAGGTCAGCACTGTCCACTGCACACTCATGTGGATGGGTGATGAACTTAAAAAGACGAGGGCACTCACGAAATTCTCCAAAACGCACTTTGAATGACTGCAGGAGATTAGATGTGAAGCCCGCTAGCTGCTGGAGATCAAGATGTTGAGCAGGGTCACTTGCTGTGCATGCATCTTTAAACTCTCCCAGTTTTCAAAGTGTAGTAAATGACCTGTTTCAATGTCAGCAATGAAGATTTCCAGCTCGTTTTCAAATGCAAACACTGTTTGTTGAAGGTAAAAGACTGAATTTACAACACCTTACATTTTCACATTGAGCTGGTTCAGATATTTAGTCATATCCATGAGACAGTAGAACTTCAGCAGCCACTCAGTGTTAGCTAACTCAGGATGCTTGACGTTTTTTATTAAGTCTGGATTTCATTCAGACAAGTCGCGAAATGGCTGAGCACCTTCCCTCTTGACAACCAACACACATTGCTGTGCAGAAGCAGACCAGGATAATTATTCCCAACTTCATCCAGCAGTGTTTTAAACTGGTGATCATTTAAAGCTTGGGCAACAATAAAGTTGACCACCCAAATGACCAGTGACATCACCTCACCAAGCTGCTCACCACACATCTGAGCACAAAGCACCTTCTGATGTAGGATGCAGTAAAAACTTAGGATGGGTCTCTTTTCATGTTCACAAAGAAGTGCTACGAATCCTCTGTTTTTCCCCATCATGCACAGAGCAGCATCAGTACACACCAAAATAAGTTTATCCATCAGTAGATTTTTTTCTTTAGCGAACTCAGTGAAAGACTTGAATAAATTCTCCCTTCTTGTTGTCTTTCATAGGCAAAACAGCAAGACTTTCCTCACATAGTGTGTCACCGACAGCATACCTTGCAATCACGCTGAACTGGGATAAATAGCTTATGTCTGTTGACTCATCCAAAGCGAGAGAAAAGAATGGTGCTGCATTTATTCCTTCACTTGTGTTGCCTTGATTTGATTTGCCATCATGATGGTACGATTGTGAACATTTCTTGCCAGCAGAGGCATGTCTTTTATTCGTTTGATTATCTTGTCTTTATCTGAAAAGTCGTCAAAAAGTTTATTGACAACATCAAGCATGAATGTTTTGGCATACTATCCATCTGTGAATGGCTTTCTGTTTCTCACAATTGCCAAAGCACCAGCAAAGCTAGCCGAATTCCAGTCACCTTGTTGAGTCCAAACACGGAGTTGCTGCTGACTAGCTTGCACTCTGCACAGTAGCTCTTGACATGCTTTCTTCCTGCTGTCCCCTGCTGGATATTGCAATGCAAATGTAGTATGGCGTGTGTCAAAGTGCTGCCTTTTTTTTTTTTTTTTTTTTTTGTATTCTTCTGAAGTTCGAAATGGGGAGGCAATCAGACAGACTCCCGCATGAGCCCGACCGGGATCTACCTGGCATGCCCACCAGGGGGCGATGCTCTGCCCATCTGGGGTGTTGCTCTGTTGCAACCAGAGCCATTCTAGTGCCTGAGGCAGAGGCCACAGAGCCATCCTCAGCGCCCAGGAAAACTTTGCTCCAATGGAGCCTTGGCTGTGGGAAGGGAAGAGAGAGACAGAGAGGAAGGAGAGGGGGAGGGGTGGAGAAGCAGATGGGCACTTCTCCTGTGTGCCCTGGCTGGGAATCGAACCTGGGACTCCTGCACGCCAGGCCGACGCTCTACCACTGAGCCAACCGGCCAGGGCCAAAGTGCTGCTTTTTATTTAACTGTTTCATTGATACAATTTTATCATTGCATATTAGACACACTGCAGAACCTGCTCTCTCCACAAAGACAAATTCCTGTGTCCATTCCTGCTGAAAAGTATGATACTCCTCATCTTTTCTTCTTTTAGCCATCTTCTTTATCAAAAGGGTTTCTACAATTAGCTAGCTGACTACTTGATTAAAGGAGGGAAGTTTACTTGCTGACCTCACAAGGACCCATGTACCTTATGCATTATCCAATAAAAATTTGGTGTTGTCCCAGAGGGCAGTTGTGATTGGCTCCAGCCACCCGCAATCATGAACATGAGCGGTAGGAAATGAATGGATTGTAATACATGAGAATGTTTTATATTTTCAATGTTATTATTTTTTTATTAAAGATTTCTTTGTGAGCCAGATGCAGCCATCAGAAGAGCCACACCTGGCTCGCAAGCCATAGGTTTCCGACCCCTGGTCTACATACTTCTTTCACCTTAGGGAAGTATTTTGTCTTTTTTTCAAATAGGTTTTCAATTTCTTGCTCTGTCTTCTCTTCTTTGGCAACCCCATGATGCAAATGTTGTTATGCTTGAAATTATCCCAGAGTCTTCTTCCACTGTCCTCATTTTTTTAATTCTTTTTTTCTTTTTGCTGTTCTGATTGGGTTTTCTGCTTTCTTATCTTCAAAATTGCTGATCAGATCCTCTGTTTTATTTACTCTACTGTTGATTCTCTGTCATGTTCTTTATTCTTGTTACTGCAGTCTTCATTTCTATCTGGTTCTTTGTTTTCTATCTCTACATTTATGTTTCCTATCTTTTTGTTGAAGTTCTACTAAGTTCATCTACTCTTCTTTTAAGTTCATTGAGCATCTTTATAACCAGTGTTTTGAACTCTGAATCTGGTAGATTGCTTGTCTCCATTTTGTTTAGCTCTTTTTTCTGGAGTTTTGTTCTGTTCTTACATTTGAGAGATGTTTCTTTGTCTCATTTTGGCTGCCTCCCTCTGTTTGTTTCTGTATACAATATTACTTAGATGTCTCCCAGTCTTGATAAAGTGGCCTTATGGAGTAGGTGCCCTGTTGGGCCTGGTTGTACAACCTCCCTGTTCACCCAAGCTAGGTGCTCCAAGTGCTCCGATGGGGGCTGTGTGTACCCTTCTGTTGTAGTTGAGCCTTGAATACTGTTGGCACATCAGTGGGAGAGATTTACCCCCAGTCTGACTGGTTTTGAAGACTGGCTGTGATCACAGTGAAGAATCTGCTGTGAGAGGCCAAACCGACTGAGCAGGACTCATGTGATGTCCAAATGAGTCTGTCCCTTGAATATGTTGCTAGGGAGGTGGTTAGGTGGTGCTCTTGTGTGGTCTGAAGCTGTTCAGCTGGTGTGCTTAGCTCTAGGGCTTTGTGCAGGACAAGGTCAGCTGCTGCCTGTGCCCTGCCCAGGTCCATCTGGCATGAACTACAGAGTGATCTGAAGGTGGCTGCTACCTGTGCTAGGGAGAGTCCAAGGTGTGAACCAGGATGGCTGCTACTAGTGCTAGGCCTGGGTCCACTTAGCAAGAGACACAGGGCACTCTGATGTCAGATGCTGCTTGTTGGGTTTTGTGACCCTTTGAGAGATTTTAGGGAAGTCCTCAGAATGGCCATTTGTATTAAAAAGCCACTGGAAATGGCTTAGGTGGGCCCACAAGTTGGGTGGAGCAGAGTCTCAGAATCACCAGGGAAAGGCAAACAGTGTGAACCAGGTTGATAGAGACTCACAGATATGGCACCTACCTGCCAGCTCACTGTGGGGTGGGCTCAGCAAAGGAATAATGCCCTCTGCCAGCACTTCTGTCTGGGAGAAAGCTGCCCCTCTATCTCTCACTGGAAATTGAGTTCCTCCCGTATTTCCCTTGTATCTTTCAAGCTGCTGTCCCAGCACTGAAGCTCAGAGTCAGTCAGTGAGGAAATGTATGCATGGGCCCTTTAAAAGGAATGCCTGGGACTCCAACAGCTTTGTTTCACTCAGCCATAATCACCACCAGTTTTTACAGCCAGAAGTTATGGAACTTCTTTTCCTGGCACTGGAATTCTTGGCTGGAGTGACTGGTGTGGGTGTAAAAGTTCCTCACTCCCTGAGAAATCAGGATGGCAGCGGAGTAGGTGGATGCACAGACGCCCAGCTCTCAACACCAAACTGGAATACAAATCAATTTAGGAAAAATCAGCATGAAAAACCAACACTGAACTGCAAGAACAGCTCTCAAAAACCAAGGAGCAAAGAGGAAGCCACAATAATCCTGGTAAGGAGTGCCTGAATCTCCTCTGCTTACAGGAACGGAAGGGGGGGGGGGGGTGAGGCTGAGAGCCCAGAGAGGATTTCACAGAGGAAAAAGAGCAGAAACTACTGCTCACAGCCACTTACCTGGCGACCAGGGAGCAAGGTGGGTTGAAAAGACCAGCTTATCTCCCAAGTGGAAAGGACAGGGAGAGGGACAGACTGTGAGGGGCTAAGGTATGCAAGAAACGAAATAAAAAAGCTGACTCATTTGTGCTGGAGGCGGCCATAGCTGGGGGAGGGACTGAACCTTTCACAAAACAGAGCTGAAGTGCTTCCGGATCAGAGATCTCCGGACATCTATCCAGCTCCAATCAGCCAACAAGACACAGCTGAAAACAAGAAGTGGGGAGGAGGGGCAGTAACTCAGGTCTCCATGGAGATCTGAGATACACCTCCCCCTACTGAAGCTGAGAAAAAACCCTGCCCCCAGTGAGATTAGTTGGTGGAAGAGACCTTCAGCATCTCAGGTTGCACCCACAGCATTCCTGGTTACAGTTTCAAGGAAGCCGCCTGCTGAGATCAGTTAACAAGACTATCACCTGTTAAGAAAACAAACAAATCAAGACTTCAAAGCTGCCCAAATCCAAAAGTGGATTACAAGTAATAGCTGATACCAACCCACGAAGACCTAAAAATAACACAACTGAAAACTGGAGGCAGACAACACCAAGCCTAGACTCAACCAACTCTACAAATAAAATAAAAAAATAAAAAAGAAAATGAGAAGACAAAGGAGTGCAATGAAACCACAAGAGACACCTTCAAGAGATGAACTGAGTGATATGGAAATAATCAAACTTCCAGATGCGGAGTTCAAAATAATGATTGTAAGGATACTTAGGGATCTTAGAACAACAATGGAGGGACAGTTTGAAAACCTAAACAAAGAAATAGCAAGTATAAAAAAGAATCAGTTGGAGACGACAAATACAATATCAGAAATAAAGACCACAATGGAAGGAATTAAAAACAGGATAGATAGAGCAGAGGATCGAATCAGCGAGTTAGAGGACAACTGGAATGAAGGCATGAAAGCAGAGAAGAAAAGAGAAAAAAGACTCAAAAAGTCAGAGGAAACTCTTAGAGAGCTCTGTGACAACATGAAGAGAAATAACATCCGCATCATAGGGGTTCCTGAAGAAGAAGAAAAAGAACAAGGGATAGAGACTTTGTTCAATCATATCATAGCTGAAAACTTCCCTAAATTAATGTAAGAGAAACTCTCACAAATCCAAGAAGCACAGAGGACTCCATTAAAGAGAAACTCAAAGAAACCTACACCAAGACACATCATAATTAACATACAAAAGCTAAGCGATAAAGAGAAAATATTAAAAGCTGCAAGAGAAAAAAAAGTTATCACCTACAAAGGAGCCCCCATAAGGATGACATCTGACTTCTCAACAGAAACACTTGAGGCCAGAAGGGAATGGCAAGAAATATTCAAAGTAATGCAGAACAAGAACCTACAACCAAGACTACTTTATCCAGCAAGGCTATCATTTAAAATCGAAGGAGAAATAAAAAGCTTCCCAGACAAAAAACAACTCAAGGAATTCATTACAACCAAACCAATGCTGCAGGAAATATTAAGGGGCCTGGTGTAAACAGATAAAGTGGGAAAAGAATACAGAAAAAAAAAAAAAGGAATACACCTTTAAAGAAGAAAATGGCAATAAACAACTACATATCAATAATAACCTTAAATGTAAATGGTTTAAATGATCCAATCAAAAGACATAGGGTAGCTGCGTGGATAAGAAAACAGGACCCATACATATGTTGTCTACAAGAGACACACCTTAGAACAAAAGACACACACAGATTGAAGGTAAAAGGATGGAAAAAAACGTTTCATGCAAACGGAAATGAAAAAAAAGCTGGGGTAGCAATACTTATATCAGACAAATTGGACTTTAAAACAAAGGATATAGTAAGAGATAAAGAAGGCCACTACATAATGATAAAGGGAGTAATCCAACAGGAAGATATAACTATTATAAATATCTATGCACCTAATATAGGAGCACCCAAATATATAAAACAGACTTTGATGGATTTAAAGGGCGAGATCAACAGCAATACAATAATAGTAGGGGATTTCAATACCCCACTAACATCACTAGATAGATCCTCAAGAAAGAAAATTACCAAAGAAACAGCAGACTTATTGGAAACACTAGATCAACTCGATTTAATAGATATCTTCAGAACCTTTCACCCTAAAGCAGCAGAATATACATTCTTTTCAAGTGCTCATGGTACATTCTCTAGGATAGACCACATGTTAGGGCACAAAAGTGCTCTCAACAAATTTAAGAAGACTGAAATCATATCAAGCACTTTCTCCGATCGCAACGGCATGAAACTAGAAATGAATCACAACAGAAAAGCTCAAAAATTCTCAAACACATGGAAACTAAATAGCAAGGTGTTAAATAATGAATGGATTAAGAATGAGATCAAAGAAGAAATAAAAAAATTCCTAGAAACGAATGACAATGAGCTTACAACAACTCAAAATTTATGGGACACAGCGAAAGCAGTGCTGAGAGGGAAGTTCATAGCACTACAGGCACACTTTCAGAAGCTAGAAAAAGCTCAAATAAACAACTTAACCCTGCATCTAAAAGAATTAGAAAAAGAACAGCAAGTAAAGCCCAAATGTAGTAGAAGGAAGGAAATAATAAAGATCAGAGCAGAAATAAATGACATAGAGGCTAAAGAAACAATACAGAGGATCAATGAAACTAGGAGCTGGTTCTTTGAAAAGGTAAACAAGATTGATGAACCTTTAAGTAGACTCACCAAGAAAAAGAGAGAGAGGACTCAAATAAATAAAATTAGAAATGAGAGAGGAGAAATAACAACTGACACAACAGAAATACTAAATATTGTAAGAAAATACTATGAAGAACTGTATGCCAAAAAACTAGACAACCTAGATGAAATGGACAAATTCCTTGAAACATACAATCTTCCAAAAATCAATCTGGAAGAATCAGAAAACCTAAACAGACTGATTACAACAAATGAGATAGAAACAGTTATCAAAAAACTCCCAACAAAGAAAAGTCCGGGGCCCGATGGCTTCACATCGGAATTCTACCAAATATTCAAAGAAGAACTAACTCCTATCCTTCTCAAACTATTTCAAAAAATTCAAGAGGAAGGAAGACTTCCAAGCTCCTTTTATGAGGCGAGCATAATTCTGATTCCAAAACCAGGCAAAGACAATACAAAGAATGAAAATTATAGGCCAATATCTCTGATGAATATAGATGCTAAAATCCTCAACAAAATATTAGCAAACCGGATCCAACAATATATGGAAAAAATCATACACCATGATCAAGTGGGATTTATTCTGGGGAGGCAAGGCTGGTACAATATTCGTAAATCAATCAATGTGATTCATCACATAAACAAAAAGGAGAAAAACCATATGATAATTTCAATAGATGCAGAAAAAGCATTTGATAAAATCCAGCACCCATTCATGATCAAAACTCTCAGCAAAGTGGGAATACAGGGAACATACCTCAACATGATAAAAGCCATCTATGAGAAACCCACAGCCAACATCATACTCAATGGGCAAAAATTAAAAGCAATACCCTTAAGATCAGGAACAAGGCAGGGGTGCCCCCTTTCACCACTCTTATTTAACATAGTCCTGGAAGTCCTAGCCACAGCAATCAGACAAGAAGAAGAAATAAAAGGCATTCAAGTTGGAAAAGAAGAAGTAAAACTATCATTATTTGCAGATGATATGATATTGTATATAGAAAACCCTAAAGTCTCAGTCAAAAAAATACTGGACCTGATAAGTAAATTCAGCAAAGTGGCAGGATATAAAATCAATACTCAGAAATCAGAAGCATTTTTATACACCAACAATGAACAGTCAGAAAGAGAAATTAAGGAAACAATCCCCTTCACAATTACAACCAAAAAAATAAAGTACCTAGGAGTAAACTTAACCAAGGAGACTAAAGACTTGTACTCAGAAAATTACAAAACATTGATAAAAGAAATCAAGGAAGATACAAACAAGTGGAAGCATATACCGTGCTCATGGTTAGGAAGAATAAACATCATTAAAATGTCTATATTACCCAAAGCAATTTATAAATTCAATGCAATACCAATTAAAATACTAATGACATACTTCAAAGATATAGAACACACATTCCAAAAATTTATATGGAACCAAAAAAGGACACGAATAGCCTCAGCAATCTTAAAAAAGAAGAATAAAGTAGGAGGTATCACACTTCCTGATATCAAGTTATACTACAAGGCCGTTGTACTCAAAACAGCCTGGTACTGGCATAAGAACAGGCATATAGATCAATGGAACAGAACAGAGAACCCAGAAATAAACCCACAGTTCTATGGACAACTGATATTTGACAAAGGAGGTAAGGAAATACAATGGAGTAAAGACAGCCTCTTTAACAAATGGTGTTGGGAAAATTGGACAGCTACCTGCAAAAAAATGAAACTAGATCACCAGCTTACACCACTCACAAAAATAAACTCAAAATGGATAAAAGACTTGAATGTAGGCCGTGAAACTATAAGCATCTTAGAAGAAAACATAGGCAGTAAGCTCTCCGACATCTCTCGGAGCTATATATTTGCTGATTTATCTCCACGGGGAAGTGAAATAAAAGACAGGATAAACAAATGGGACTATATCAAACTAAAAAGCTTTTGCACAGCTAAAGACAACAAGAACAGAATAAAAAGACAAACTACACAATGGGAGAACATATTTGACAATACGTCTGATAAGGGGTTAATAACCAAAATTTATAAAGAACTTGTAAAACTCAACACCAGGAAGACAAACAACCCAATCCAAAAATGGGCAAAAGAGAGGAATAGACACTTCTCCAAAGAGGACATACAGATGGCCAATAGGCATATGAAAACATGCTCAACATCACTAATCATTAGAGAAATGCAAATTAAAACCACAATGAGATATCACCTTACACCAGTCAGAATGGCGCTTATCAACAAAACAACACAGAATAAGTGCTGGCGAGGATGTGGAGAAAAGGGAACCCTCCTGCACTGCTGGTGGGAATGCAGACTGGTGCAGCCACTGTGGAAAACAGTATGGAGATTCCTCAAAAAACTGAAAATCGAACTGCCTTTTGACCCAGCTATCCCACTTTTAGGAATATACCCCAAGGACACCATAGAACGGCTCGAAAAGGAGAAATGCACCTGCATGTTTGTGGCAGCATTGTTCACAATAGCGAAGATCTGGAAACAGCCCAAGTGTCCGTCAGAGGACGAGTGGATTAAAAAACTTTGGTACATATATACTATGGAATACTACTCAGCCATAAGAAATGATGACACTGGATCATTTACAATAACATGGATGGACCTTGACAACATTATACGAAGTTAAATAAGTAAATCAGAAAAAAAACTAAGATGAATCCATACATAGAAGGGACATACAAATGAGACTCAGAGACATGAACAAGAATGTGATGGCAACAGGGGCGGGGGGTTGGGAGAGGGGGGATGGGGTGAAGAAGGAGAGAGGGGTTAGGGGAGGGGAGGGGCACAAAGAAAACCAGATAGAAGGTGACAGAAGACAATTTAACTTTGCGGGAGGGGTATACAGCACAATCAAATGTCAAAATAATCTAGAGATATTTTCTCTCAACATATGTACCCTGATTTATCAATGTCACTGCATTAAATTTAATAAAATAAAAAAAAAAGTTCCTCACTCCCTAAGGGAAACTTTGCAGCCAAGATATCCCTCCTGGGAGTGTGGGACCAGACCATTCCATGTCTCTACCCCTCCATCAGTGTCGACATAGCTTTTTCTTTATATTCTTAGTTATAAGACTTCTGTTCAGCTAGATTTCAGGTGGTTCTCAATGATGATTGTTCTGTAGTTCAGTCATAATTTTGATGTGGTTGTGGGAGGATGTGAGTCCTGCATTTCCCTACTCCACCATCTTAACCAGAAACACATGAGAAGCAGAAATTTAACACCTATGCCAATCTTTGAAAGTAGCTGTTCTTCTGAACAGTTCATTATCTCACTTGTTGCTTTTTCTCCACTGTATTAAAATATTTTAAAATTTAGGCTATTTCTTGAGAGAATAGGAGGTTTGGTGAGTTTCACACACATGGGAACACTGTTTAAAAAAAATAGGCAGAGTACTTAGGTTAATTTCACTAACAATACCAGGAAGATTAGGTTTACTATTTCACACTGGCCTTTTTATTCACTGTTCAAGAGCTTGCAGTGTTACGATATCAAAGCAAATCTATAGAGTAGAATAAATATACAGGAACAGCAGAATATAAGTAGCTTAAGAGTGTGCAAATGATCGAGCAATCCTTTAATCTTTCTATTCATTCTTTTCTCAATAGAAGTTTTATCTTGGGAGCTAACAACCCTTCCTATCAAGGAAATTTGGGAAAATATATTCAGAGTATTGCTGAACATATCTTTAAAATTTAAGGTTGTGATTTAAGCCTTTGACTTGGTGAGTATTAGAAATATATTTAATACTTTTCCCTCAGTAAAATGAAAATTTAACTTATAGTCATAAAAATTAATGGTCATTGTCCAAAAAAGGGAAAATAATAAATAAATTAAACAAAATAAATGTAGTTTATAATTTTTTAGATTATTTTCTTTAGCAAAAATGGGACCATGTTGTACAAAATACTGCAGCATTTTCTACTTAGCACAATGCATTGTGGATACCTACCATATATTCATTTTTGTACTATCGAGTACCTGGGACTCACATCATTTGAAACCCTTCTCTCAGAAATCCCAGTATTACATTTATTTAACCAGTTATCTGATGACAGCTTATAAAAAGTTATAATTTCCTTGGAATATTTTGACTAAATAAAAAAATATAATATTAGCAATCACTTTTATGTATATGACAACTATTTCTGTTACTAGATAATGATTTAGTGGTCAGAAGAGTAACAAATTTTTAAAAATCAATAATGAGACAGTGTAGTATTTCTACACTAATAGGCATTTAATTTGTTTTGTCTGTTTGTTTTTTAATTCAGTGAGAGGAGGGGAGTCAGAGACAGACTCCTGCATGTGCCCTGACCAGGATCCACCAGGCAAGCCCACTAGGGGGCAATGCTCTGCCCATCTGGGAACTTGCTCTGTTGCTCAGCAACCAAGCTCTTCTTAGCAACTGAGATGGAGGCCATGGAACCATCCTCAGCACCCAGGGCCAACTCACACCAATCGAGCCATGGGTGCAGGAGAGAAAGAGAGAGAAGCAAGAGAGGGAGTGGTAGAGAAACAGATGGATACTTCTTCTGTGTGTCCTGACTGGGACTCAAAACCAGGACATCCATGTGCTGGGCCAGCACTCTACCACTGAGTTACCACTAAGCCAACTGGCCAGGGCCACATTTAATTTGTTTTTTATTCCATTGATTTTGAGAGAAAAAGAGAGAAGCATCAACTCATTGTTTCACTTAGTTGTTCCATTTGGTTGTGTACTCATTGACTCCTTCCCATACACGCCCCAATCAGGGGGGAGGGATGGAACCTGCGACCTCTGGTGAGCCAGGTCAACATTTTATCCACAGAACAACCCAGCCAGGGCCTAGGCATTTAATTTTAAATATTTTCCTGCCTTGCCTGACTGCTGGTGGCATGGTAGATAGAGCATAGACCTGGAATGCTGAGGTCCCAGGTTCAAAACCCGAAAGTCACCAGCTTGAGCATGGGGTCTCCAGCTTGAATGTGGGATCACAGACATAACCCCATGATCACTGGCTTGAACCCAAGGTAGCTGGCTTGAGCAAGAGGTCACTGACTCAGCTGCAGTCCACCAGTCCAGGCACGAATGAGAAGAGATCAATGAACAATGAAAGTGATGCAACTACAAGTTGATGCTTCTCAATCTCTCTCACTCTCTCTCTCCCTTCCCATCTCTCACAAAATCAACCAATCAATCAGTATTTTCCAGCCTTAGCTTCTTGTGGTACCATTTAAAATACATTTTGGTAAAATATACACAACATGAAACTTTCCCTTTTAACGATTTTTTTCTTTTCTTTTTTTTAAATTAATTTTACTGGGGTGACATTGATAAATCAGGATACACATGTTCAGAGAGAACATCTCCAGGTTATTTGGATATTTGATTATGCTGCATTGCCATCACCCAAAGTCAAATTGTCTTCCATCACCTTCTAACTGGTTTTCTTTGTGCCCCTCCCCTCCCCCAACACCCTCCCTCTCCTCCCCCCCACCCTGTAACCACCACACTCTCGTCCATGTCTCTGAGCCTCATTCTTATGTCCCACCTATATATGGAATCATATAGTTCTTAGTTTATTCTGATTTACTTATTTCACTCAGTATAATGTAATCAATGTCCATCCATGTTGTTGTAAATGATCCAATGTCATCATTTCATATGGCTGAGTAGTATTCCATAGTATATATGTACCAAAGCTCATCCACTCATCCACTGACGGACATTTGGGCTGTTTCGAGATCTTCGCTATTGTGAACAATGCTGCCATAAACATGGGGGCACATTTCTTCTTTTGAAACAGTGCTATGGTGTTCTTGGGGTATATTCCTAAAAGTGGGATAGCTGGGTCAAAAGGCAGTTTGATTTTTAATTTTTAAAGAAAACTCCATACTGTTTTCCACCATGGCTGCACCAGTCTGCATTCCCACCAGCAGTGCAGGAGGGTTCCCTGTTCTCCACATCCTCGCCAGCACTTATTCTGTGTTGTTTTGTTGATGAGCGCCATTCTGACTGGTGTGAGGTGATATCTCATTGTGGTTTTAATTTGCATTTTTCTAATGATTAGTGATGTTGAGCATGTTTTCATATGCTTATTGGCCATCTGTATGTCCTCTTTGGAGAAGTGTCTATTCATTTCTTTTGCCTATTTTTTTTTTCTGAAGTTGAAAATGAGGAGGCAGTCAGACAGACTCCCGCATGCGCCCGACTGGGATCAATCCGGCATGCCTACCAGGGGGCGATGCTCTGTCCATCTGGGGCGATGCTCTGTTGCAACCAGAGCCATTCTAGCACCTGAGGCAGAGGCCACGGAGCCGTCCTCAGCACCCGGGCCAACTTTGCTCCAATGGAGCCTTTGCTGTGGGAGGGGAAGAGAGAGACAGAGAGGAAGGAGAGGGGGAGGGGTGGAGAAGCAGATGGGCACTTCTCCTGTGTGCCCTGGCCGGGAATCAAACCCAGGACTCCTGCACGCCAGGCCGACATTCTACCACTGAGCCATCCAGCCAGGGCCTCATTCACCCATTTTTTGATTGGATTGTTTGTCTTCCTGGTATTGAGTTTTACAGTTTGTTATAAATATTGGTTATTAACCCCTTAACAGATGTATTGTCAAAAATGTTCTCCCATTGTGTAGTTTGTCTTTTTATTCTGTTCTTATTGTCTTTAGCTGTGCAAAAGCTTTTTAGTTTGATATAGTCCCATTTGTTTATCCTGTCTTTTATTTCACTTGCCTGTGGAGATAAATTATCAAATATATTGATGCAGCAGATGTTGGAGAGCTTACTGCCTATGTTTTCTTCTAAGATGCTTATGGTTTTACAGCTTACGTTTAAGTCTTTTATCCATTTTGAGTTTATTTTTGTAAATGGTGTAAGTTGGTGGTCTGGTTTCATTTTTTTGCAGGTAGCTGTCCAATTTTCCCAACACCATTTGTTAAAGAGGCTGTCTTTACTCCATTGTATACTCTTACAACCTTTGTCAAATATCAATTGTCCATAAAAGTGTGGGTTTATTTCTGGGTTGTCTGTTCTGTTCCATTGATCTATATGCCCATTCTTATGCCAGGACCAGGCTGTTTTGAGTACAATAGCCTTGTAGTATAACTTGATATCAGGAAGTATGATACTTCCCACTTTATTCTTCCTTTTCAAGATTGCTGAGGCTATTTGTGTTCTCTTTTGGTTCCGTATAAATTTTTGGAATATGTGTTCTATGTCTTTAAAGTAAGTCTTTGGTATTTTAATCAGTATTGCATTGAATGTATAAATTGGTTTGGGTAATATAGACATTTTAATGATGTTTATTCTTCCTAATCATGAGCACAGTATATGCTTCCACTTGTTTGTATCTTCCTTAATTATTTTTATCAATGTTTTATAATTTTCCAAATACAAATCTTTAACCTCCTTGGTTAAATTTACTCCTAGGTACTTTATTTTTTTGGTTGCAATGAGGATGGGGATTGTTTCCTTAATTTCTCTTTCTGACAGTTCATTGTTGGTGTATCAAAATTCCTCTGATTTCTGAATATTAATTTTATATCCTGCCACCTTGCTGAATTCATTTATCAGGTCCAGGAGTTTTTTGACTAGGACTTTAGGGTTTTCTATATACAATATCATATCATCTGTAAATAATGATAGTTTTACTTCTTCTTTTCCAATTTGGATGCCTTTTATTTCTTTTTTTTTTTTTTTTTTTTTTTTTTTTTTTTTTTTTTTTTTTTTTTGTCTGATAGCTGTGGCAAGGACTTCCAGAACTATGTTGAATAAGAGTGGTGAAAGGGGGCACCCCTGCCTTCTTCCTGATCTTAAGGGGATTGCTTTTAATTTTTGCACATTGAGTATGATGTTGGCTATGGTTTTGTCATAGATGGCCTTTATCATGTTGAGCTATGTTCCCTGTATTCCCACTTTGCTGAAAGTTTTGATCATGAATGGGTGGTGGAATTTATCAAATGCTTTTTCTGCATCTATTGAAATTATCATGTGGTTTTTCTCCTTCCTTTTGTTTATGTGATGAATCACATTGATTGATTTGCAAATATTGTACCAGTCTTACCTTCCAAGAATAAATCCCACTTGATCATGATGTATGAATTTTTTCATATATTGCTGGATCCAGTTTGCTAATATTTTGTTGAGGATTTTAGCATCTAAATTCATCAGGGATATTGGTCTATAATTTTCTTTCTTTGTGTTGCCTTTGCCTGGTTTTGGAATCAGAATTATGCTCGCCTCATAAAAGGGGCTTGGAAGTCTTCCTTCCTCTTGAATTTTTTGAAACAGCTTGAGAAGGATAGGAGTTAGTTCTTCTTTGAATATTTGGTAGAATTCTCTTGTGAAGCCATCAGGCCCAGGACTTTGCTTTTTTGGGAGTTTTTTGATAACTGTTTCTATCTCATTTGTTGTAATCGGTCTGTTTAGGTATTCTGATTCTTCCAGATTGATTTTTGGAAGATTATATATTTCAAGGAATTTGTCCATTTCATATATAGTTGTCTAGTTTTTTGGCATACAGTTCTTCATAGTATTTTCTTGCAATTTGCCGGGGTCCAGCCCCGGGGGGGATCCAGGCGTCCCACAGGAGGAGACGGCGTCTGCGAAAATTAAGTGAGAGAGCCGAATTCTTTTCTTTCTCTTTATTCTCCGGTTAGCATTTACTGCCAGGCATCTCTGCCAAATGCTAGTATAGCTCCCTTTTTATACACGCACACTGAGTTACAATCACATGGTGTTAATTATTGCTTTTGTTTCACTATGTTTGCATGTTTCCAGATAACAGTTAATTTACATCTATGAGTCACAAATCAGGTAGCAAATCATTCAAAATACAAAATAACTTGAATAGCGATAACAACATCAGTAAAAGCTTTTAAAGTATTAGTACTAATAGTTAACTAACTTTACTGCTGTTGTGAGTTAAGGGACAGAGAGAGATTTAGCAGACGACTAACAATGGACCACCGCTTGCTCAGGTAAATGGCCTTGAGTTTATGCAGTGCTCTACTTTTTCTCACAAGATTCTAAAAGGCTTGCCTCTAAAGAAATTAACATAACATTAAGAATAGCTTTCATCCAAAGATATGCAGAGTGCACTTGCAAGATAGCCCAGCAGCAACAGAAGACATTCCATGGATTTCCCTACATTTTTAAATCTCATGAGAACATCTCACTGAGAAAGCCTAGCAATTGCCTTTAGTCAAAAGACAATTCTCTTAGTAAAACATTCTTTTCTTGCTGACTACGCTCTCATCCTAGGCCACACAATGGGCCATTCTACTATACCTTACCTAAGATACTATTGTCTAGTCAAATATTACTTATTTATTATATTTAAACACTAGTTAAGTTCTGACTCTATTCTTCTCAGAATATACCACTATTTGCAGATCAAATAAGCAGGAAGAAAGGAATGTTTCTCTACTTATCACATGAAAAGGCTAGGGAGGAAAAATGTTGAATTAAGTGAAGGCCGAGGGGTGCTCTGTGCACAGCCACTGCCTCCTACCCATTCACAAGTCACAATCTATTCTTTTTAACACGATTTAGAAGGAATTCTCCTACAGACTTAACCCTTTACGAGGGATATCATAGCCAGCCTCTTATGTCTATGAGCCCAGTTCAAGGGGCTTACAGGCTTTTCTGTGGAACTCACACCCTCTGTCTCATTTCCAAAGAAATCACTACAAATCTACAGGGAAAGCACGGTACTATTATCCCTGTGCCATAATTAATAGCACACACCCAGAAAAGGGGGGATATAAGGCCAGATTAATTCAAAAAGTCAAAGGGGGAAGTATCATTGTGCCTTTCCTTTGCGGTGACTTTGTCACCCCACAGCCATTGGTCTTCACTGCAGTGACTTTGTCACCCCGCAGCCATTGGTCTTCTCTGCTGTGACTTTGTCAATCAGCAGTTTTTGATTTTCTTCTGCTGTGACCTTGTCAGCCAGCAGTTGTGGGTCTTCTCCTGCTGTGACCTTGTCAGCCAGCAGTTGTGGATCGGCTCCCGACAGCAATTCTTTGTATTTTTTGTTGTGTCAGTTGTTATTTCTCCACTCTAATAATAATTTTATTTATTTGAGTCCTCTCTCTTTTTTTCCTGGTGAGTCTGGTTAAAGATTCATTGATCTTGTTTACCTTTTCAAAGAACCAGCTCCTGGTTTCATTGATCCTCTGTATTGTTTCTTTAGCCTCTATGTCATTTATTTCTGCTCTGATCTTTATTATTTCCTTCCTTCTACTACCTCTGGGCTTTACTTGCTGTTCTTTTTCTAGTTCTTTTAGATGCAGGGCCAAGTGTTTATTTGAGCTTTTTCTAGCTTTCTAAGGTATGCCTGTAATGCTATGAACTTCTGTCTCAGGACTGCTTTTGCTGTGTCCCATAAATTTTGAATGGATGTATCCTCATTATCGTTCATTTCTAGAAATTTTTTTATTTCTTTCTTGATCTCATTGTTAACCCATTCATTATTTAATAACATGCTATTTAGTTTCCAAGTGTTTGAGTATTTTTCAGTTTTTCTGTTGTGGTTGATTTCTAGTCATGCCATTGTGATTAGAGAAAGTGCTCGATATGATTGCAATCTACATAAATTTGTTGAGACCGCTTTTGTGCCCTAACATGTGGTCTATCCTAGAGAATGTATCATGAGCACTTGGAAAAAAATGTATATTCTGCAACCTTTGGGTGAAAGGTTCTGAAGATATCTATTAAATTGAGTTGATCTACTGTGTCCTTTAAGTCTGCTGTTTCTTTGTTAATTTTCTTTCTTGAGGATCTATCTAGTGATGTTAGTGGGGTATTGAAGTCCCCTACTATTATTGTATTGCTGTTGATCTCGCCCTTTAAATCCATCAACGTCTGCTTTATATATTTAAGTGCTCCTATATTAGGTGGGTAGATATAATATTTATAACGGTTATATCTTCCTGTTGGATTGCTCCCTTTATCATTATGTAGTGACCTTCTTCATTTCTTACTATAGTCTTTGTTTTAAAGTCCATTTTGTCTGATATAAGTATTGCTACCCCAGCTTTGTTTACATTTCCACTTGTGTGAAATATTTTTTTCCATCTTTTTATCTTCAGTCTATGTGCATCTTTTGTTTTAAGGTGTGTCTGTTGTAGACTGCATATGTATGGGTCCTGTTTTCTTATCCACACAGCTACCCTATGTCTTTTGATTGGATCATTTAATCCATTTACATTTAAGGTTATTATTGATATGTAGTTGTTTATTGCCATTTTATTGGTTTTTATAAATAAATTTTTATTTTAATGGGGTGACATCAATAAATCAGGGTACATATATTCAAAGAAAACTTTTCCAGGTTATCTTGTCATTTAGTTCTGTCGCATACACATCACCCAAAGAGAGATCGTCCTCCGTCACCCTCTAACCAGTTTTCTTTGTACCCCTCCCCCTCCCCCTCTCCCTCCTTCCCTCCCCCACCCCCCGTAACCATCACACTCCTGTCCATGTCTCTTAGTCTCGCTTTTATGTCCCACTATTGCCATTTTATTCTTTAAAGCTGTATTCTTCTTTTGCCATATTTTTTTCCCCCTTTGATCTGTTTACAACAGGCCCGTAAGCATTTCTTGCAGCATTGGTTTAGTCGTAGTGAATTCCTTGAGGTTTTTTTGTCTGAAAAGCTTTTTATTTCTCCTTCAATTTTAAATGATAGCCGTGCTGGATAAAGCAGTCTTGGTTGTAGGCTCTTGTTCTGCATTACTTTGAATATTTCTTGCCATTCCCTTCTGGCCTCAAGTGTTTCTGTTGAGAAGTCAGAAGTCATCCTAATGGGGGCTCCTTTGTAGGTGATAGTCTTTTTTTCTTTAGCAGCTTTTAATATTTTCTCTTTATCACTTAGCTTTGGTACTTTAATTATGATGTGTCTTGATGTAGATTTCTTTGGGTTTCTCTTTAATGGAGTTTTCTATGCTTCTTGAACTTGTAAGACATTTTCCTGCCTTAATTTAGGGAAGTTATCAGCTATGATATGTTTGAACAAAGTCTCTATCCCTTGTTCTTTCTCTTCTTCTTCAGGAATCCCTATGATGCAGATGTTATTTCTCTTCATGTTGTCACAGAGCTCTCTTAGAGTTTCCTCAGACTTTTTGAGTCTCTTTTTTCTGCTGCACTTCTGTGCCTTCATTTTTCTTGTCCTCTAACTCGCTGATTCAATTCTCAGCTTCATCCATCCTGCTTTTAATTGCTTCCATTGTGTTCTTAATTTCTGATATTGTATTCGTTCTTTCTGACTGATTCTTTTTTATTATTTCAATGTCCTTTTTTATATTTGCTATCTCTTTAGGTGTTCGTAATGACCATCTATTGTTTTTCTAAGATCTTTAAGCATCCTAACAATCGTTATTTTAAACTCTGAATCTGGTAATTTGGTTATATCTGGCTCATCCAGGTCCCTTTTTGGGGATTTCTCTTGATTCATTTTTGTTGCATTTCTCTGCCTTCTCATTTTGTCTGTGTAAAAGATTTTGGTCATTGAAGTCCACTGGGTGTAGCCTCTGTGTTTCCTAGTTATGGTCTGTCTGCAGGCCCACCACCCCCTCTGCTGCTGCTGCCTAGTGCATGCTGGTATAGGCTTTGCTGGTGCCAGCTCACTGCAGATATTGCTGTGGTTTCCGCCTCTCCTTCACGGAAGTGGCTGTGATCACATACTCAGTGTACAAGCCTCTGTGGCCTCGACCTTCACCCCGCCCTTGCGGGTGGGGTTATGCTCGGCCTTGAGAGAAGGGGTGAGCACTTTTGCTCAGCTGCAGGTCTCCGCCTGATTCTGGGATTTTACCCCACCCCTGCAGGAGGAGCCAGCTGGCGGGACAGCTGCAAGCCTTGGCTCCACAGGCCAGGTGGGGCTGCGTGTCCATGCTCAGTCGTGGGACTCTGCCTGTTCTGGGCTTTCTTTTTTTTTTTTTTTTTTTTTTGTATTTTTCTGAAGCTGGAAATGGGGAGAGACAGTCAGACAGACTCCCACATGTGCCTGACCGGGATCCACCCAGCACGCCCACCAGGGGGCGATGCTCTGCCCACCAGGGGGCAATGCTCTACCCCTCCGGGGCATCGCTCTGCTGCAACCAGAGCAACTCTAGCACCTGGGGCAGAGGCCAAGGAGCCATCCCCAGCGCCCGGGCCATCCTTGCTCCAATGGAGCCTCGCTGCGGGAGGGGAAGAGAGAGACAGAGAGGAAGGAGAGGGGGAGGGGTGGAGAGGCAGATGGGCGCCTCTTCTGTGTGCCCTGGCTGGGAATCGAACCCGGGACCTCTGCATGCCAGGTCGACGCTCTACCACTGAGCCAACCAGCCAGGGCCTGTTCTGGGCTTTATCTCCACTACTGCACGTGGAGCCAGCTCGCACGTCAGGCCACAAGCCTCGGTAAAGCAGGTGGGGTGAGGCTGTGCTCCTGCGCCCTTGCTCAAGGGTGGGTATCCACCCCTCCAGGGCTCCTCCCCCGCAGGCTGGATTGCAGATGGCCCGCAGCTGGGCTTGACCACTTTCACAAATCTCCTCCTCCCCAGCCAGGCAGGACCGAGGTAACACCTGGGCCTCAGTTGTGGCCAGCCAGCTTCTGCCCTTGCCAACAAAACCACGCTTCTGCTATACACTGCCACCCACCCTCGAGTGAACCCTCAGCCATATGGGTAGGGGTGCTGCAGCTCAGACCATAACACTCAATACTGTAGTCCTGAAAGTTTCCCTCCTTCTAAGCAACTCTGCTCTAAGTACCACAGGAGAACTTGTTTGGCTGTGTCCTGCTTCCTTTTGCTGGTATTGCTGTTTCCAGGGGAAATATTCACTTTAGATTTGGGGAGTGACTTGTCCCAGGGGTTAGGGTGGCTGTCCCTCAAAGTGTTTCTCTCTGTGCCTCCTAGATTACACTGTCTTCCCACTGCTCTGGTCCTCTCCTCTCTCCCCATCCCTGGAGCACCAGGTGAGTGGTTGTGAGAGAGGTTTTCTGTGCAGTCCCTTTAAGAAGAATTCTAGATCTGAGAAATCTGTCTCTTTCTCACAAACAGTCTCCTGACTTGTTTCCAGCTAAATACTGTCAATACACCTCTTCTAGGCTCTGAGGCTGCAGTCTGGGTCTTTGTTCGTGGGGCTCAGGACCCTCCCCTCTCTGCTAAACTCACTTCCTGCCACTTGAGTCTCTCCAGGCTGCCGTTCACTCCGGTGAGCTGGGCAGCCCTCTCTACATTTCTGCTTTTCCTACCAGTCTCAGTGCAGCTTCTTCAGTGTTCTTTGGGTAAAGAGTCCTCTTAGTTTAGCCCAAAGCTGGATTTTACAGATGATGGTTCTTAAAATTAAGTTGTAATCTGCTTTGGTTCTGGGAGGTGGAAGTTGGTACATCCACCTATTCCATCGCCATCTTATCGCCCTCCATTTTAACTATATTTAAATGTATGATTCAGTGGCATTAAGAACATTTACACTGTCATGAAGCTACTGCAACTCTCCAGTTTCAGAACTTTTAATTATGCCCAATGGCAACACTGTTCTGGGTGGGGTTTTTTAAAATAAGTTTTTAGGTTTTCTGTTTCCTCCTGGTAGAATGCTGGATGAAAGACATTTCAGGTGGAAGGTGCAGCAAGTGAAAAGGCATGAAGTCTTAGATCGGTCCTAATATCTTAGAAACAACAAAGTCCAGTGTGACAGGAACCAGTACAGAGATGGTATGGTAAGAAGTGACAGATGAGGCACACAGAATGGTATCAGACTCTGCGGCCAAGCTAATTGCATTGTAGGTAACAAAGAAAGGAAATTTATACATAAGAAATTGAGTTGCACCCCTTCCAGATAGCTCAGTTGGTTAGAGTGTTGCCCCAACATGCCAAGGTTTGAGGGTTTGATCCCTGGCCAGGGCACATACAAGAACAACTAATGAACGCATAAATGGGTGGAACAATAAATTTGATGTTTCTCTGACTCTCCCTTCCTCTCTGTCTCTCTCTCAAATCAATTTAAAAAAAGAAAAAAATTGAATTGCTTAGTTTTGTTATTTAGGAGGATTACTCTAACAATAGGTAGATCTTGCAGAGATCTACACTGCCTATTGTCCAATGTATGAAAAGTTTGTTGATAGAGTTTGTTCAGTTTTCTATTGTTTGCAGCATGATATCAAATCATATACCAATTCTTTCCCAGAAATGCTAACTAAAGTAGTAGGGTAGAAAATTTGCCAATATGTGGTCCAAAATATACAAGTAGAAAAACCAACTTTAAAAAGTGATAGTGGTCCTGGCCAGGTAACTCAGTTGGTTAGAGCAGTGGTCTCCAACACTTTTTGAGCCACAAAACCGGTTTAATGTCAGAAAATATTTTCACGGGCCGGCCTTTAGTGCGGGATGGATAAATACACAAAATAAAATTATGCAACTGGCGTAAAAACTGCAGTATTTTTAAATATAATTGTTGAACTTATGAGACAAGCATCAAGAGTGAGTCTTAGACAGATGTAACAGAGAGAATTTGGTCATTTTTAAAAAATAAAACATCATTCAGACTTAAATATAAATAAAATGGAAATAATGTAAGTTATTTATTCTTTCTCTGTGGACCAGTACCAAATGGCCCATGGACTGGTACCAGTCTACAGCTTGGAGGTTGGGGACCACTGGGTTAGAGGATCATCCCAACATGCCAAGGTTATAGGTTCAATCTCCAGTCAGAGCACATGCAGGGATCAACCAATAAATGCATGGCTGGTAGAAGAACAAATTGATGTTTCTTTCTCTCTCTCTCCATCTCTCCTCAATCAATCAATACATTTTTTTAAAAAGTGATCCTTAGGGAAATACTTCCACCTTTGTGATGACATAGTAAGCATCCTTTTCCCTATCCTCCCGCTCATTATAACTAAAATCCCAGGACATTACACATAGAGTGAACTTACAACTGAAAGGTATAGAAAACCAAAGGAGAAAAAAAAAAGAACAATAAACATGTTTTTAAAAAAGGAAAAACTAAAGGTGGAGAGAAGGCTGACTGACTAGGGACCTTAGGATCCAAAGAAAGACATAGTGTTGAATTCCCTAGGTTTTCTTTTTGGCTCATATATTTAAACAGTGCTGAATAAGCTGGCAACCAGAAATTCAAAATGGCACAAACAAAAAAGAAAGCCACAACAAAATTTTCTCTAGTCAAAGTACCAGGAAACAAGCTGCCTAGCAAGAAAAAAAAATTTATACATAACTTCTCTGCAGCAGACAAATACCACAAAATAAAACTAGTCTTACCAACACTCACACTGGCAAAAACTAAATGGGGAGCCTAGACTTCTATCTTCATAAGTATAAAAATAAGGTGTGCCAACATCCCCACAGAATGGTGTCAGAGTAGGGAGTATGTCTTTCATCCCTACTGGCAGGCAATGAGGATTCATCACTGTCCAGCAGTTATGAAGAGCACCCCTTTCTGGTGTCAACAACAGCTGAGTGGGAAATGGGCTTCTACCTGCATCTGGTAGTTACAAGCTAGTGGCCCTACTTCCCAGGTAAGTGGGGTCAGAGAAAGCCAGCTAAGACATAAAGTTTAAATAATATCTAGAGTTTCATAATATAATACAAAAGTGTCCATGTTTCAGTCAAAAAATTACTCAAAGAATCAGAAAGATCTCAAACTAAATGAAAAACTAAGATATCAATTCCCAGATGACGTTAGAATTATTTGACAAAGATTTTAAAGCAGCCATTATATAAATGCTTCAGTGAGCAATTATAAACACAATTGAAAGAAATGAAAAAAAATAAAAGTTTTGGTATGCTTGTTTCCTATTGCTGCTGTAACAAATTACCAGAAACTTAGCAGCTTAGAAAATGCAAATTTATTAGTTGTAGGTTAGAATTCTGACATGAGTCTCACTGGGCTAAAATAAAGTTTCTGGATTGTTGCTTTCCTTTCTAGAGACTCTAAGGAAGAATCCATTTCTGTGCTCTTTCCAGCTTCCAGAACTCACCCACATTCCTTGGCTCATGGCCCCCTGCCTCCATCTTTAAAGCTACGAGTGTTACATTTCTCTGTGCCATTTCTCAATAGTTACATCATCACATCTTCCGCTGACCACTGCTGAGAAAGATTCTCTCAATTTAAGACCATCTGATTGGATAATACCCACCTAGACAATTCAGGATAATTTCCCAAATTGAGTTTCTTAAGTTAATCACATCTTAAAAGTATCAAGAGCGAGGGGAAAGTGCATTGAAAAAAATGAAAATGAAGTAAAAAAAAAAAAAACGTATCAAAGTTTGTGGGATATAGCTAAAACAGAACTGAGAGGAAAACTTATAGCACTAAATGTGTCCATTAGAAAAGAGGAAAAATCTCAAATCAATAATATATGCTTCTACCTCAAGATTTTAGGAAAAGAAGCCCTTAGGGGCTAGTCATACTGGCTATATCTAACAAAAACAAATGCAAAACTATTCTGGATGGACTATGCCTCAGCCCAGACTGCAAAATATTGTAGATAAAACCCCAATGAAAGAGAACCCGAAATGGAGTGGCAAGATGGTGATGGAGTAGGCAGATGTACCAATTTCCACCTCCCAGAACCACAGTGGATTACAACTTAATTTTAAGAACCATCATCTGTAAAAACCAGCTTTGGGCTAAACTAAGAGGACTCTTTAACCAAAGAACACTGAAGAAGCCACACTGAGACTGGTAGAAAAAGCAGAAATGCAGAGAGAGCTGCCCAGCTCCCCAGAGCAAATGGCAGCCAGGAGAGACTCACGTGGTGGGAAGTGAGTTTAGCGGAGAAGGGAGGGTCCTGAGCCCCAGGAACAAAGTTCCAGCCTGTAGCCCCAGAGCCTAGAAGAGGCGTATGGACAATATTTAGCTGGAAACAAGTCAGGAGACTGTTTGTGAGAAAGAGACAGATTTCTCAGACCTAGGATTCTTCTTAAAGGGACTGCACAGAAAACCTCTCTCACAACCACCCACCCGGGGCTCTGGGGGACAGAAGAGAGGAGTGGACCAGAGCAGCGAGAAGACAGTGTAATCTAGGAGGCACAGAGAGAAACACTTTGAGGGACAGCCACCCTAACCCCTGGGACAAGTCACTCCCCAAATCTGAAGTGAATATTTCCCTGGAAACAGCAATACCAGCAAAGGGAAGCAGGACACCAGCCAAACAAGCTCTACTGCGGCACTCAGAGCAGAGTGGCTTAGAAGGAGGGAGCTTTCAGGACTACAGTATTGAGTGTTATGGTCTGAGCTGCAGCGCCCCCACCCACACAGCTGAGGGTTCACCAGAGGGTGAGCAGCAGTGGGACACACAAAGGCAGAAGCCGGCCGGCCACTATTGAGGCCTGGCTGTGAGCTCAGTCTTGCCTGGCAGGGGTAGAGGGGAAGCAAGAAAGTGGTCAGGCCCAGCTGTGGGCCTGCCTGTAGTCCCGCCTGCTGGAGAAGGGTGGAAGCTTCGGAAGGGGCAGAAACCTGCCACTAAGCAAGGGCGTGTGGGCGCACATGAACTGGCTCCTCCTGCGGGGGTGGGGCAAAGTGGAGTCCCACAACTGAGCACAGGCATGCAGTCCTGCCCAGCAGGCAGAGCTGAAGCTTTCAGCGAACCCGCAAGCAGGCTCCTCCCCCAGTAACAAGGAAAGAACTTGGAAACAGGTGGAGACCCTCAGCTGAGCAAAGGTGCTCACCTCTGCCTGCGCCGCCTAACCCCACCTGTGGGGGCAGAATGAAGGCTGAGGCCGCAAAGGCTTATAGACCTGGGCATGTGATCACAGCCCCTCCCGTGGAGGAGAGGCAGAAACCAAAGTGATAGCCCCAGTGGGCTGTCACTGGTAACTCCCATAACCAAATGCCATAGGCAGCAGCGGCAGAGGAGGTAATGGGCCTGCAGACAACCACACCTAGGGAACACAGAGGCCACACCCATTGGACTCCAGTGGCCACACCCTTCTTATACACAGAAAAATTCAAAGGCAGAGAAATGCAACAAAAATGAATCAAGAGAAATCCCCAGAAAAGGACCTGAATGAGTCAAATATAACCAAATTACCAGATGCAGAGTTTAAAATAATGATTGTTAGGATGCTCAAAGATCTTAGAAAAGCAATAGATGGTCATTAAGAACACCTAAATAAAGAGATAGCAAATATAAAGAAAGACATTGAAATAATAGAAAAGAATCAGTCAGAAAGGACAAATACAATATCAGAAATGAAGACCACAATGAAAGGAATTAAAAGCAGGATGGATGAAGCTAAGGATCGAATCAGCAACTTAGAGGACAAGATAAATGAAGGCATGGAAGCAGAGCAAAAAAAGGAAAAGAGACTCAAAAAGTCTGAGGAAATTCGAAGAGAGCTCTGTGACAACATGAAGAGAAATAACATCTGCATCATAGGGATTCCTGGAGAAGAAGAGAAACAACAAGGGATAGAGACTTTGTTCAATTATATCATTGCTAAAAACTTCCCTAAATTAATCCAGGAAAGTCTCACAAGTTTAAGAAGAACAAAGAACTCCACTAAAGAGAAACACAAAGAAATCTACACCAAGACACATCATAATTAAAATACCAAAGCACCTGAACAGGCGGTGGCACAGTAAATAGAGCATCGGACTGGAATACCGAGGACCCAGGTTCAAGACCCCAAGGTTGCCAGCTTGAGAGCGGGCTCATCTGGTTTGAGCAAAAGCTCACCAGCTTGGACCCAAGGTCACTGGCTCGAGCAAGGGGTTACTTGGTTTGCTGAAGGCCCGCGGTCAAGGCACATATGAGAAAGCAATCAATGAACAACTAAGGTGTTGCAATGCGCAAAAAAAAACTGATTGATGCTTCTCATATCTCCATTCCTGTCTTCTGTCCCTGTCTATCCTTTTCTCTGACTCTGTCTCTGAAAACAAAAAACAAAAAAAAAAACAAAGCTAAGTGATAAAGAAAAAATATTAAAAGCTGCTTGAGCCTGACCTGTGGTGGTGCAATGGATAAAGCGTCGACCTGGAAATGCTGAGGTCACCGGTTTGAAACCCTGGGCTTGCCTGGTCAAGGCACATATGGGAGTTGATGCTTCTGGCTCCTCCTTCTCTCTCTCTGTCTCTCCACTCTCTCTCTCTCTCTCTCTAAAAATGAATAAATTAAAAAAAAATGAGTAAAAGCTGCTTGAGAAAAATGGTTATCACCTACAAAGGAGCCCCCATAAAGATGACAGCATATTTTTCAACAGAAACACTTGAGGCCAGAAAGGAATGGCAAGAAATATTCAAAGTAATGCAGAACAAGAGCCAACAACCCAAACTACTTTATCCAGCAAGGCTATTGATTAAAATTGAAGGAGATATAAAAAGCTTCCCAGACAAAAAAAAAGAAAACAAAAACGTTCAAGGAATTCACTACAACCAAATCAATGCTGCAAGAAATGCTTATGGGCCTGTTGTAAACAAATCAAAGGGGAAAAAGAGTATGACAAAAGAAGAATACAACTTTAAAGAATAAAATGGAAATAAACAACTACATATCAATAATAACCTTAAATGTAAATGGATTAAATGATCCAGTCAAAAGACATAGGGTAGCTGCATGGATAAGAAAACAGGACCCATACATATGCAGTCTACAACAGACAACTTTAAACAAAAGATGCACATAGACTAAGATAAAAAGATGGAAAAAAATATTTCACACAAGTGGAAATGTAAACAAAGCTGGGGTAGCAATACTTATATCAGACAAAATGGACTTTAAAACAAAGACTATAGTAAGAAATGAAGAAGGTCACTACATAATGATAAAGGGAGCAATCCAACAGGAAGATATAACCGTTATAAATATTATATCTACCCACCTAATATAGGAGCACTTAAATATATAAAGCAGACGTTGATGGATTTAAAGGGCGAGATCAACAGCAATACAATAATAGTAGGGGACTTCAATACCCCACTAACATCACTAGATAGATCCTCAAGAAAGAAAATTAACAAAGAAACAGCAGACTTAAAGGACACAGTAGATCAACTCAATTTAATAGATATCTTCAGAACCTTTCACCCAAAAGCTGCAGAATATACATTTTTTTCCAAGTGCTCATGATACATTCTCTAGGATAGACCACATGTTAGGGCACAAAAGCGGTCTCAACAAATTTATGTAGATTGCAATCATATCGAGCACTTTCTCTAATCACAATGGCATGACTAGAAATCAACCACAACAGAAAAACTGAAAAATACTCAAACACTTGGAAACTAAATAGCATGTTATTAAATAATGAATGGGTTAACAATGAGATCAAGAAAGAAATAAAAAAATTTCTAGAAACGAACGATAATGAGGATACATCCATTCAAAATTTATGGGACACAGCAAAAGCAGTCCTGAGACAGAAGTTCATAGCATTACAGGCATACCTTAGAAAGCTAGAAAAAGCTCAAATAAACACTTGGCCCTGCATCTAAAAGAACTAGAAAAAGAACAGCAAGTAAAGCCCAGAGGTAGTAGAAGGAAGGAAATAATAAAGATCAGAGCAGAAATAAATGACATAGAGGCTAAAGAAACAATACAGAGGATCAATGAAACCAGGAGCTGGTTCTTTGAAAAGGTAAACAAGATCAATGAATCTTTAACCAGACTCACCAAGAAAAAAAGAGAGAGGATTCAAATAAATAAAATTATTATTAGAGTGGAGAAAAAACAACTGACACAACAAAAAATACAAAGAATTGCAAGAAAATACTATGAAGAACTGTATGCCAAAAAACTAGACAACTATATATGAAATGGACAAATTCCTTGAAATATATAATCTTCCAAAAATCAATCTGGAAGAATCAGAATACTTAAACAGACCGATTACAACAAATGAGATAGAAACAGTTATTTAAAAACTCCCCAAAAAGAAAAGTCCTGGGCCTGATAGCTTCACAAGAGAATTCTACCAAATATTCAAAGAAGAAATAACTCCTATCCTTCTCAAGCTGTTTCAAAAAATTCAAGAGGAAGGAAGACTTCCAAGCCCCTTTTATGAGGTGAGCATAATTCTGATTCCAAAACCAGGCAAAGGCAACACAAAGAAAGAAAATTATAGACAAATATCCCTGATGAATTTAGATGCTAAAATCCTCAACAAAATATTAGCAAACCAGATCCAGCAATATATGAAAAAACTCATACATCATGATCAAGTGGGATTTATTCTTGGGAGGCAAGGCTGGATCTTTGAGTACAATGGCCTTGTAGTATAACTTGATATCAGGAAGTGTGATACCTCCCACTTCATTCTTCCTTTTCAAGATTGCTGAGGCTATTCGTGTTCTCTTTCCTGGTTCTGATTCCAAACCAGGCAAAGGCAACACAAAGAAAGAAAATATTCGCAAATCAATCAATGTGATTCATCACATAAACAAAAGGAAGGAGAAAAACCACATGATAATTTCAATAGATGCAGAAAAAGCATTTGATAAATTCCACCACCCATTCATGATCAAAACTTTCAGCAAAGTGGGAATACAGGGAACATAGCTCAACATGATAAAGGCCATCTATGACAAAACCATAGCCAACATCATACTCAATGTGCAAAAATTAAAAGCAATCCCCTTAAGATCAGGAAGAAGGCAGGGGTGCCCCCTTTCACCACTCTTATTCAACATAGTTCTGGAAGTCCTTGCCACAGCTATCAGATTAAAAAAAAGAAATAAAAGGCATCCAAATTGGAAAAGAAGAAGTAAAACTATCATTATTTACAGATGATATGATATTGTATATAGAAAACCCTAAAGTCCTAGTCAAAAAACTCCTGGACCCGATAAATGAATTCAGCAAGGTGGCAGGATATAAAATTAATATTCAGAAATCAGAGGAATTTTGATATACCAACAATGAACTCTCAGAAAGAGAAATTAAGGAAACAATCCCCTTCCTCATTGCAACCAAAAAAATAAAATACCTAGGAGTAAATTTAACCAAGGAGGTTAAAGACTTGTATTTGGAAAATTATAAAACATTGATAAAAAAAAAATCAAGGAAGATACAAACAAGTGGAAGCATATACTGTGCTCATGATTAGGAAGAATAAACATCATTAAAATGTCTATATTACCCAAAGCAATTTATAAATTCAATGCAATACCAATTAAAATACCAATGATTTACTTCAAAGACATAGAACACATATTCCAAAAATTTATACGGAACCAAAAGAGAACACAGATAGCCTCAGCAATCTTGAAAAGGAAGAATAAAGTGGGAGGTATCACACTTCCTGATATCAAGCTATACTACAAGGCCATTGTACTCAAAACAGCCTGGTACTGGCATAAGAACGGGCATATAGATCAATGGAACAGAACAGACAACCCAGAAATAAACCCACACTTTTATGGACAATTGATATTTGACAAAGGTTGTAAGAGTATACAATGGAGTAAAGACAGCCTCTTTAACAAATGGTGTTGGGAAAATTGGACATCTACCTATAAAAAATGAAACCAGACCACCAACTTACACCATTTACAAAAATAAACTCAAAATGGATAATAAACTTAAATGTAAGCCATGAAACCATAGCATCTTAGAAGAAAACATAGGCAGTAAGCTCTTCAACATCTATTGCAGCAATATATTTGCCGATTTATCTCCACAGGCAAGTGAAATAAAAGACAGGATAAACAAATAGGACTATATCAAACTAAAAAGCTTTTGCACAGCTAAAGACAACAAGAACAGAATAAAAAGACAAACTACACAATGGGAGAACATATTCGACAATACATCTAATAAGGGGTTAATAACCAAAATTTATAAAGATCTTGTAAAACTCAACACCAGGAAGACAAACAATTCAATCAAAAAATGGGCAAAAGAAACGAATAGACACTTTTCCAAAGAGGACATACAGATGGCCAATAGGCATATGAAAAAATGCTCAATATCACTAATCATTAGAGAAATGCAATTTAAAACCACAATGAGATATCACCTCACACCAGTCAGAATGGTGCTCATCAACAAAACAACACATAATAAGTGCTGACGAGGATGTGGAGAAAAGGGAACCCTCCTGCACTGCTGGTGGGAATGCAGACTGGTGCAGCCACTGTGGAAAACAGTATGGAGATTCCTCAAAAGCTTAAAAATGGAATTGCCTTTTGACCCAGCTCTCCCACTTTTAGGAATATACCCCCAAGAACACCATAGCATTGTTTCAAAAGGAGAAATGCATCCCCATCTTTATGGCAGCATTGTTCACAATAGCAAAGTTCTAGAAACAGCCCAAGTATCTGTCTGTGGACGAGTGGATTAAAAAGCTTTGTTATGGCCTGACATGTGGTGGTGCAGTGGATAAAGCGTCGACCTGGAAATGCTGAGGTCGCTGGTTCAAAACCCTGAGCTTGCCTGGTCAAGGCACATATGGGAGTTGATGTTTCCAGCTCCTCCCCACCTTCTCTCTCTGTCTCTCTCTCCTCTTTCTTTCCTTCTCTGTCTATCTCTCTCCCTTTCTCTCTCCTCTCTAAAATGAATAAATAAAAATTTTAAAAAATAAAATTAAATAAATAAAAATAAAAAGCTTTGTTACATACATACTATGGAATACTACTCAGCCATAAGAAATGATGACATCGGATCATTTACAACAACAAGGATGGACCTTGATAACATTATACTGAGTGAAATAAGTAAATCAGAAAAAACTAAGAATTCTATGATTCAATACATTGGTGGGACATAAAAATGAGACTCAGAGACATGGACAAGAGGTTGGTGTTTACTGCGAGGGGGGGAGAAAAGGGGGAAGGGGAGGGGCACAAAAATACCAGATAGAAGGTGATGGAAGACAATTTGACTTTGGGTGATGGGTATGCAACATAATCAAATGTCAAAATTACCTGGAGATGTTTTCTCTGAACATATGTACTCTGATCTATCAATGTCACCCCATTAAAATTAATAATAAAAAAAGAAGAAAAAAAGAGCCCACTGATGCCTGACCGATGGTGGCACAGTGGATAGAGTGTCAATCTGGGATGCTGAGGTCCCAGGTTCAAAACCTCGCAGATGCTGGCTTGAGCATGCGCTCATGTGGCTTAAGCACAGGCTCAACAGCTTGAGTACAGGTCGCCACCTTGTGCGCAGGGTCGCTGGCTCAAGCGTGAAATCATCAACATGATCACATGGTCGCTGGCTTGAGGCCAAAGGTCACTGGCTTGAGCCCAAAGGTTGCTGGCTTGAAGCCCAAGGTCGCTCGCTTGAGCAAGGGGTCACTGGTTCGGCTGTCAAGTCATGTATGAGAAGCTAACCAATGAATAACTAAAGTGCTGCAACTAAGAGATGATGCTTCTCATCTCTCTCTCCTTTCCTGTCTCTCTCGCTCTCGCTCACTCGCTCTCTCATACTTTCTGTCTTTTTCGCTAAAAGAAAACAAAAACAAGATGAACCCACTGTCTAAAATTAGTCAAACAATATACACCAGTGTTCACTGTGTGGCAGTGTGATATGACTAGCATAGGGTATGTAGGCTTTTAATTCAGAGATATCAGGGTTCAAACCTGGTTGTGTTTAGTCGACATAACTGCTGTGATCTTCAGTTTCCTCATTTGTAAAATGAAGATGACACAATATGCATCACATTTACTTTTGTAAGGGTTAAATGAGAAAAAAACATGCAAAACTCCTCACATATAATACTCAATTTTTAATTTTATTATTTCAATAAATTTCTTTTGGGATTTAGTTCCAGGAGAAAACTGTTTCTTATTACAAATTTTATAGGGTTTTTTATTAGCTAATTAGAGCTATTTATTTATTTATTTATTTATTGTATTTTTCTGAAGTTGGAAACGGGGAGGCAGTCAGACAGACTCCCACATGCGCCCGACCAGGATCCACCCGGCACACCCACCAGGGGGCGATGCTCTGTCCATCTGGGGCGTCGCTCTGCCATAATCAGAGCCATTCTAGCGCCTGAGGCAGAGGCCACAGAGCCATCCTCAGCGCCTGGGCAAACCTTGCTCCAATGGAGCCTCAGCTGCGGGAAGGGAAGAGAGAGACAGAGAGGAAGGAGAGGGGGAGGGGTGAAGAAGCAGATGGGCGCTTCTCCTGTGTGCCCTGGCTGGGAATCGAACCCGGGACTCCCACATACCAGGCTGACGCTCTACCACTGAGCCAACCAGCCAGGGCCTAATTAGAGCTATTTAACTCAAGGATTTTTCCTATCACCTTGACTAACAAGAAATTTAAGTCTAAATTTCAGTGTTTCATCATCATTGTGCCCCTTAAAAAATTGAAATATAGCATGACCAGGCAGTGGAGCAGTGAACAGAGCATTGGCCTAGGACTCTGAGGACCAGGATCAAAATCCTGAGGTCACTAGCTTGAGTGAGGACTCATCCGGCTTGAGATGGGGTCACTGGCTTGAGCGTGGAATCATAGAAATAACCCCATGGTTGCTGGCTTGAGCCCAAAGGTGGCTGGCTTGAGCAAGGGGTCACAGGCTCGGCTGGAACCCATCCACCCCCATCAAGGCACATATGAGAAAGCAATCAATAAACAATTAAAGTACCACAACTACAAGTTGATGCTTCTCATTTCTCTCCCTTCCTGTCTGTCTATCCCTGTCTGTCCCTCTGTCTCTCTTGCACTAGCTAAAAATTAAAAAGTGAAGACAGGTGCTAGCCAGTTAGCTCAGTTGGTAGAGTGTCATCCTGGTACAACAAGGATGTAGGTTTGATCCCTGGTCAAGGAAAATTTAAGATTCCACCAATGAGTGCATACATAAGTAGACCAAATCAATGTTTCTTTCTCTTTCCCCTCCTATCTCTTTGTCTCTCTCTAAAATCAATAAAAATAAATTGCAAAAAAATAATACTGATGACATTTATTAAAAAAATAAAAAGAAACATGACCAGTGGTGGCACAATGGATAGAATTTTGGCCTGGAACGCAGAGGATCCAGGTTCAAAATCCCAAGGGCACCAGCTTGAGCATGGGCTCATCAGCTTGAGATAGGGTTGCTGGCTTGAGCGTGGGATCATAGCAATGACGTCCTGCTCGCTGGCTTGAGCCCAAAGGTTGCTGTCTTAAATTCCAAGGTTGCTGGCTTGAGCCCAAAGGTCACTGACTTAAAGCCCAAGGTTGCTGGCCTGAGCCAAAGGTCACTGGCTTGAGCAAGGGGTCACGAGCTCTGCTGGAGCCCCCTGGTCAAGGCACATATGAGAAAGCAATCAATGAACAACTAAGGTGCCACAACTATGAGTTGATGCTTCTCATCTCGCTCCTTTCTTGTCTGTCTCTGTCTGTCCTTCTCTCTCTCTCTTCCTTTCTTTCTCTTACTAAAAAAAAAAAAAAAAGTGAGGACAGGTGCTGGTCAGGTAGCTCAGTTGGTTAGAGCAGAGGTCGGGAAAATTTTTGGCTGAGAGAACCATGAATGCCACATATTTTAAAATGTAATTCTGTGAGAGCCATACAATATGTATAATACTAAATACAAGTAAATGTGCATTTTATGTAAGACCAACACTTTTTTTTTTTTTGGTATTTTTTCTGAAGTTGGAAACCGGAAAGCAGTCAGACAGACTCCCACATGTGCCCAACCGGGATCCACCCTGCATGCCCACCAGGGGGCAATGCTCTGCCCATCTGGGGCATCGCTCTGCCATAATCAGAGCCATTCTAGCGCCTGAGGCAGAGGCCACAGAGCCATCCTCAGCGCCCGGGACAACTTTGCTCCAATGGAGCCTTGGCTGCAGGAGGGGAAGAGAGAGACAGAGAGGAAGGAGAAGAGGAGAAGTGGAGAAGCTGATGGGTGCTTCTCCTGTGTACCCTGGCCGGGAATCAAACCCAGGACTCCTGCACGCCAGGCCGACACTCTACCACTGAGCCAACCGTCCAGGGCCCCAAGACCAACACTTTTAAAGTACAATAAGTCTCTGAATTCTTTTTAATAATGTTTGTTATGCTGTTGCTAACCAATGATGAATAAAGTATTGAATACTTCTTACCATTAATGCAACTTCTGGTGCTGCATGGTTTTGCTGATGGCTTTGTAATCTGGTTGATATGTGGTGAGGTTAAACTTCATGCAGGCGTTGAGACTTTCATCCGTTCAATGTGATCGTAGGTTGGTCTTAACATTCTTTAGATGTGAGAAAGACTGCTCACATGCATACATAGAGCCAAACATTGTCAGTACAGCAATACTCACACGCTGCAGTGTGTGGTATGTGATGGGAAGCATGTTCCAAGTTTTGGCAATCAGCTGGTCCACGGGATGAAGTTTTTTCATTTCTCCCACTTGTGTTTGCTCGCCAACTCTGCTTCCTGTCATGCACGTCTTTCCAAATCTTCATTCAATGACTTGAACTTATTCACCCACATGTCTGAGGTCTTGGGATCATCAGCAGCTTGTATCTCAAAATCTCTGATAGAGACACCAGGGATGTAACTTGGGTCGGTGTTGTCCACTACACACTCGTGTGGATGGGTGATGAACTTAAAAAGACGAGGGCACTCATGAAATTCTCTAAAGCACATTTTGAATGACTGCAGGAGATTAGGTGTGAAGTCCTCTAGCTGCTGGAGATCAAGATGTTGAGCAGGGTCACTAGCTGTGCATGCATCTTTAAACTCTCCCAGTTTTTCAAAGCGTAGTAAACGACCTGTTTCAATGTTGGCAATGAAGAGTTCCAGCTTGTTTTCAAATGCAAACACTGCTTGTTGAAGGGATAAGACTGTATTTCCAACGCCTTGCATTTTCACATTGAGCTGTTCAGATATTCAGTCATGTCCACGAGACAGTAGAACTTCAGGAGCCACTCAGTGTTAGCTAACTCAGGATGCTCGGCGTTTTTCATTTCAAGAAAAGTCTGTATTTTTCTCAGACAAGCCGCAAAATGGCTGAGCACCTTCCCTCTTGACAACCGACGCACATTCCTGTGCAGAAGCAGACCAGGATAATTATTCCCAACTTCATCCAGCAGCATTTTAAACTGGCAACCATTTAAAGCTCGGGCACCAATAAAGTTGACCGCCCGAATGACCAGCAACATCACCTCACCAAGCTGCTCGCCAACCATCTGAGCACAAAGCACTTCCTGATGTAGAATGCAGTGAAAACATAGGATGGGTCTCTTTTCATGTTCACGAAGAAGTGCTACGAATCCTCTGTTTTTCCCTATCATGCATGGAACAGCATCAGTACACACCAAAATAAGTTTATTCATTGGTAGATTTTTTTCTTTAGCCAACTCAGTGAAAGACTTGAATAAATCCTCCCCTCTTGTTATCTCTTTCATAGGCAAAACAGCAAGACTTTCCTTGCAATCACGCTGAACTGGGATAAATGGCTTACGTCTGTTGACTCATCCAAAGCGAGGGAAAAGAATGGTGCTGCATTTATGTCCTTCACTTGTGTTGCCTTGATTTGATTTGTCATCATGATGGTACAATCGTGAACAGTTCTTGCTGACAGAGGCATGTCTTTTATTCATTTGATTATCTTGTTTGTATCCGAAAAGTCGTCAAAATGTTCATTGGCAACATCAAGCATGAATATTTTGGCATACTCCCCATCTGTGAATGGCTTTTCGTTTCTCACAATTGCTAAAACACTAGCAAAGCTAGCTGAATTCCAGTCACCTTGTTGGGTCCAAACATGGAGTTGCTTCTGACTAGCTTGCACTCTTCATAGTAGCTCTTGACATGCTTTCTTCCTGCTGTCCCCTGCTGGATATTGCAATGCAAATGTAGTATGATGTGTGTCTAAGTGCCGCTTTATATTTGACCATTTCATCGATGCAATTTTATCATTGCATATAAGACACACTGTAGAACCTGCTTTCTCCACAAAGGCGAATTCCTCTATTTCTGCTGAAAAGTACGATACTCATCTTTTTTTCTTTTAGCTATCTTCTTTGTCAAAAGGGTTTCTGCAATTAGCTAGCTGACTACTTGATTAAAAGGAGGGAAGTTTACTTCCTGACCTTACAAGGACCCATGTACGTTATGCATTATCCAATAAAAATTTGGTGTTGTCCCAGAGGACAGCTGTGATTGGCTCCAGCCACCCGCATCCATGAACATGAGTGGTAGGAAATGAGTGGATTGTAATACATGAGAATGTTTTATATATTTAATATTTGTTTTTATTAAAGGTTTGTCTGTGAGTCAGATGCAGCCATCAAAAGAGCTACATTTGGCTCACGAGCTATAGGTTCCTGACCCGTGGGTTAGAGTGTCATCCTGATACAACAAGGTTGTGAGTTTGGTCTCTGGTCAGAACACATATAAGATTTCACCAATGAATACATAAATAAGTGGAACAACAAATAATGTTTCTTTCTCTTTCCCTTCCTATCTCTTTCTTTCTCTAAAATTAAAAAAATAATAATTTAAAAAATAAATTGCAAAGCCTGACCAGGCAGTGGTGCAGTGGATAGAGCATTGGACTGGGATGCGGAGGACCCAGGTTCGAGACCCTGAGGTCCCCAGCTTGAATGCAGACTCATCTGGTTTGAGCAAAGCTCACCAGCTTGGACCCAAGGTCACTGGCTCGAGCAAGGGGTTACTCGGCCTGCTGAAGGCCCATAGTCAAGGCACATATGAGAAAGCAATCAATGAACAACTAAGGTGTCGCAATGAAAAACTAATGATTGATGCTTCTCATCTCTCTGTGTTCCTGTCTGTCCCTATCCATCCCTCTCTCTGACTCTCTCTCTCTGTCTCTGTAAAAAAAAATTTTTTTTAATTAAAAAAAAATAAATTGCAAAAAAATGATTTATTTTAAAAATAAATAAAAGAACCTGACCAGTGGTGGTGCAGTGGATAGAGCATCTACCTGGGACACTGAGGTCCCAGGTTCAAAACCTGGTCTCCAGCTTGAGCGTAGGCTCACCAGCTTAAGAGCAGGGTCGCCAGCTTGAGCATGGGATCATCCACATGACCCCATGGTCATTGGCTTGAGCCCAAAGGTCACTGGCTTGAAACCCAAGGTCCCTAACTTGAGCAAGGGGTCACTGGCTTGGGTGGAGCCCCCTAGTCAAGGCACTTATGAGAAGCAATCAGTGAATAACTAAAGTGTCCTAACTACAAGTTGATGACTCTCATCTCTCTCCTTTACTCCACTCTGTTTCTCTCTCTTACAAGAAGAAGAAGAAGAAAATCTACAGGATGGTAGAAGTTTTTGGAAATCATCTATCTAATAAAGGACTCATATCAAGAATATATAAAAACTTTTATAACTTAATAAGAAGACAAATAACCAATGAAAAAAATGGACTAAGGATATTAATAGACATTTCTCCAAAAAAGATATATAAACGGTCAATGAGCACAAGAAAGATGCTCAACATCATTGGTCCTTAGGGAAATGCAATACAAAACCAGAATGAAATACCACTCTATACTCACAGGATGGCAAAATAAAAAAGATAAGAGTAACAATAGTTGGTAAGGATGTAGAGAAACTAGAACTCTGTACATTTTGGATGAGATTATAAAATGGTGTGGCCAGCTTGTAAAAGTTTGGCGGCTCTCCAATATGTTAAACATGAAGTTACCGTACAATCCAGTAATTCCATTCTTAGATATAGACCCCAAAGAAATGAAAATATATGTTCACACAATAATTTGTACATGAATGTTCATGATAGCATTATTCACAATAGCCAAAAAGTGCAAACAACTGAAATGCCCATCAGCTGATGAACAGATAAAAAAAAATGTGGTCTATCCATGCAACAGAATATTATTTGACCATAAAAAAAGAATGATGTGCTGACAATATCAACAAACCTTGAAAATGTGATGCAAAATGAAAGAAGCCAGTCACAAAGACTGCATATTACATGATTCCATTCATATGAGATGTCTACAACAGGGAAATCTACAGAAATGAAAGATTAGTCGTTGCCAGGGAAACAGGGAATGTAGAGTGACTGCTGATGGATGTAGGGTTTTCTTTTGGCTGTGATAAAATGTTCTAAAACTGGGTAGTGGTAGTGGTTGCACAATTGTGAATATCTTTAAAAATATTGAATGGTATACTTTGAAAGGGTGAATTTTTTGGTATGTGAATAAGATCTCAATATAAGCTGTTATTAAAAATACACATTTGAAAAATCTTTATGTTCTACCTCATTACCTGCAGAATAAAATTCTGATTGTAGGATTGTATACAAGGTTCATTAGAGCTAGACCCTCCTATCACTTCATCTTCATTCCCTACCCAGGCCAGAGGCTATAGTTATAGCAGACTAGTTGGGGTTTCTTGTGCTCTGCTGACACTGCTCTCTCTGCTTTGATTAGCCTTTTCCTTTTTTTTTTTTTTTTTTTTTTTTTGGTATTTTTCTGAAGCTGGAAACAGGGAGAGACAGTCAGACAGACTCCCGCATGCGCCCGACCGGGATCCACCCGGCACGCCCACCAGGGGCGACGCTCTGCCCACCCGGGGGCAATGCTCCGCCCCTCCGGGGCGTTGCTCTGCCGCGACCAGAGCCACTCCAGCGCCTGGGGCAGAGGCCAAGGAGCCATCCCCAGCGCCCGGGCCATCCTTGCTCCAATGGAGCCTTGGCTGCGGGAGGGGAAGAGAGAGACAGAGAGGAAGGAGGGGGTGGGGGTGGAGAAGCAAATGGGCGCTTCTCCTATGTGCCCTGGCCGGGATTCAAACCCGGGTCCCCCGCACGCCAGGCTGACGCTCTACCGCTGAGCCAACCAGCCAGGGCAAGCCTTTTCCTATCTACCAAATTAACCCCCACATATCCTTAAGACCCAATTCATTACAGACTGGGCTAGAGGCCCTCCTCTGTGCTCCCAAGGCATCCTGTTCATATGCCCTTGTAATATTCATGAGATTATTCCACAGATATTGGCTTCTTTGCTGTATTTTCACAAAACTAGTTTTCTGTAAGACAGAGTCTGATATTTTCATCTTCGCATTCCCAGCTCCTAGCAGAAGTGCTCAATAAATGAAATAAAGGAATATATGAATAAATGGAATGAATAAACTCTTCACATTCTTGAGTGATTTTCATCTCTTGTGTTCCCTTATTCATGTCTATTAACCTAGAGCTTTCACAATCTACAGATTCAATGCAATTCCCCCAAAAAATACCTATGACATACTCATAAATCTAGAACAAATATTTCAAAAACTTATCTGGAACCAAAAAAGAACCCAAATAGTCTCAACAATCTTGGTACTGGCACAAGAACAGGCAATCACATTAATGGAACAGAACAGAGAACCCAGAAGTAAACCCACGCCTTTATGGTCAATTAATATTTGACAAAGGAGGCAAGAGCATACAATGGAGTAAAGACAGTCTCTTTAATAAAAGGTGTTGGGAAAATTGGACATGTACATGCAAAAAAAATGAAACTAGACTGCCAATTTACACCATTCACAAAAACAAACTCAAAATGGATAAAAGACATAAATGTAAGTCATGAAACCATAAAAATCTTGCAAGAAAACATAGGCCATAGACTCTCAGATATCTTTCATAGCAATATTTTTGCTGGTATATCTTCATGGGCAAGTGAAATAAAGGACAAAATAAACAAATGGACTATATCAAACTAAAAAGCTCTGCACAGCAAAAGACAATATGAACAAAATAAAAAGACAACCCACTCAATGGGAGAACATATTTGCTGATACATCTGATAAGAGGTTAATAATTAAACTTTATAAAGCACTTCTAAAACTCAACACCAGGAAGGCAAACAACCCAATTTAAAAATGGGCAAAGGGCCTGACCAGGCGGTGGCGCAGTGCATAGAGCGTTGAACTGCGATGCTGAGGACCCAGGTTCGAGACCCCAAGGTCGCCAGTTTGAGCGAGGGCTCATCTGGTTTGAGCAAAAGCTCACCAGCTTGGACCCAAGGTCACTGGTTCGAGCAAGGGGTTACTCAGTCTGCTGAAGGCCTGCGGTCAAGGCACATATGAGAAAGCAATCAATGAACAAAAACTAAGGTGTCTCAATGTGTAACAAAAAACTAATGATTGATGCTTCTCATCTCTCCATTGCTGTCTGTCTGTCCCTGTCTATCTGTCTCTGACTCTCTCTGCTCTGTAAAAAAAAATAATAATAATAAATTAAAAAAAAAAATGGGCAAAGGACCTGAATTGACACTTCTCTAAAGATGACATACATGCCCTCACCAGATAGCTTAGTTGCTTAGAGCATTGGCCTGAAGAGCAGAGGTTGCCAGTTCAATCCCTGGTCAAGGCACATACAGGAATGGATTGATAGTCCTGTCTCTCTCTCTCTCTCCCCCTTGTTCTCTGGCTGAAATCAATAATAAAAATTTTTTAAAATAATAAAATAAAGAGGACATACAGATGGCCAATAGGCATATGAAAAAATGTTCAGTGTCACTAATCATTAGAGAAATACAAATTAAAACCACAATGAGATACCACCTCCTCACACCTGCAAGAATGGCTTTTATTAATAAATCAACAAACAAAAAATGCTGGTGAGGATGTGGAAACAACGGAGCCCTCCTGCAGTGCTGGTGGGAATGCAGACTCGTGCAGCTACTGTGGAGAACAAGTATGGCATTTTCTCAAAAACTTAAAAATGGAACTGCCTTATGACCCAGCTATCCCACTTTTAGTAATATATCCTAAGAATCCCAAATCACTGATTCAAAAGAGGATAAGCACCCCCATGTTTATTGCAGCATTGTTTGCAATAGCCAAGATCTGGAAACAGCCCAAGTGTTTGTCAGTGGACAAGTGGATAAAAAAGCTGCTGTACATTTACATAATGCAATACTATGCATCCATGAAAAGAAAGGAAATCTTACCTTTTGCAACAGCATGGATGGACCTGGAGATTAATATGCTAAGTGAAATAAGCCAGGCAGAGAAAGACAAATATCATATGATCTCACTTACATGTGGAATCTAATGAACACAATAAACTGAGGCACAAAACAGAAACAGAGGCAGGGTCACAGGAAATAGATGGACAACTGTCAGAAGGAAGGGAGAAGTGGGGACGGGATCAAAAAAGGTGAAGGGATTAGCCAAATTATATACACATAACACATAAAGACAATAGGGTAGCAAGTCCCAGAAGAAATGGAGGGATGGAGGTAGGGGCGAAGGGATAAAAAGGGAATGGAAAGAGACTTTGCATTTGGGCATCGGGAACATTATGCAGAGAGCTGAGGGTATTAAATTGAATGGAACACGTGAAACCATGTCAACACAATAAATTAAACATTAAAAAATTCTAAAAAGACATGTAGCTGTCATGTTACTTTTGGGGGGGTTCACATTACATTTTTCATGTTTGTTAATTTCTGTCTAGGTCTAGGATTTTAAAAACTTACAGCTTTTAGCCTGACCAGGTGGTGGTGCAGTGGATAGAGCGCTGGACTGGGAAGCTGCGAACCCAGGTTCGAAACCCAGCGGTCGCCAGCTTGAGCACAGGCTCATTGGGGTTGAGCAAGGTTTACCAGCTTGAGCCCAAGGTTGCTGGCTTGAGCAAGGGGTCACTCACTCAGCCTGCTGAAGGCCTCCAGTCCAGGCACATATGAGAAAGCAATCAATGAACAACTAAGGAGCAACAACGAAGAATTGATGCTTCTCATCTCTCTCCCTTCTTGTCTGTCTGTCCCTATCTGTCCCTCTCTCTGTCATAAAAAATAAAAACAAAAAATATATAGCTTTTATACTAAAGTAAGCTAAACAAATGATTTTCACCTTAAATAAATTACTAGCAAGTTGCTTTTCTCAGATGTTGTTTTTGTATGGTTTGTATAATGTAGGTAACTGGTTGCTACTTATTAATCATGATTGAATTAATATCAAAGTAACTGATAGTGGATCTGATAAATGTGTCTGAGTTAATAAACTGAAACCGGCATTTATAAATATGGAATTTAAAACTCTCCCTCCAGGAGCAAGCCCATTCTTTTCCCCTCTCTCTCAAGGAGTATTTCTCGTCCCCTAAGCTCCCCTCCTTTTGCCTCTGTAACTTGTTTCCAAAAGCCCATTTCTTCTACCTCTGTGACTTTCTAAATAAATTTTCTTGTATAGAAAAAAAAAAGAATCTGAAACTGTTTTAAACTACATTTCACTACTTACTGCATTTCACTGCCGCTATCCTCTAGCTCAGAGGTAGTCAACCTGGTCCCTACCGCCCACTAGTGGGCGTTCCAGCTTTCATGGTGGGCAGTAGCAGAGCAACCAAAGTATAAATAAAAAGATAGATTTAACTATAGTAAGTTGTTTTATAAAGACTTATTCTGCCAAACTTAGCGAAAATCCAACCTCAAATACTTGGTAGGTAATTATTATATGTTTTAACTTGCTGTAACTCTGCTTTGTAAATTTTATAAGTAAAGTTACTTCCCTACTTTATAAATCACCATTACTGTGGAACTGGTGGGCGGTTAGAAAATTTTACTACTATCAGAGATACAAAAGTGGGTGGTAGGTATAAAAAGGTTGACTACCCCTGCTCTAGCTCATTACCTCTTCACGTGACATAGATTGCTAAATTCCTTTTTTGTGAGCTCATGTTCCTAAATGAGAATGAACTAGAGATGAGACATATAAGACCTAATGTGAGTTTTGTGGCTCAGAGAGTGAATCACAGAGATTAAACTCTAACACACATCTCCCGTTACATTTATTTTCTAGTTCTACGTTCAAATTGAATTTAGAAAAGTATGTGACTTGCCACCTGACCAGTGTTTTAGCTCAGGTGTGGGGTAGGAGGGGAGTACTGTATCAGAGGGCACATGGGTAGAAAGGCACAGTTTGAAGTTGTGAGTGTTCTCACACTTACATTGGTCTTTGTCAGGAAGTGGCTAGGGGAGCTGAGAGTGATGGTCTTGACAAGGAGTGGGGGCTCAAACAGAATTTTTCTGCATAATCTTCCAAATCTATTGTTTCAAATAGGACTTGAAAAATGATGTTAAACTTTTACATGGCCACAGAAACTCCATCTAGACTGTTTCTTGGGAGAATATGCATTAGGAGGTGTTCTCTTTTCCAAGTTTCTGAAGAATCTTAAGTAAACAAACTTTAGCTGAGTCTTACAAATCAACACCAATGAGCCTGTGGATGCTTGTGATTTGCCTGTGAGGATAAAATCATCCTTTCAACTTCATTCCTTCTGCACTGGTGGTAACAGCTCCAGCGTTCCTGTTCCTATGCTGGAAGGAGTTTTATATACATTATCTCACATGATCCTCACCATAATCCCAAGAGGAAAGAAGTAATGTGATCCCCATTTTACACACAAGGGAACAACCTTAGAGCAGTTAAGTAAATGATATCACTGTGTCAGAGCTGAGGAAACAACCTTAGAGCAGTTAAGTAAATGACACTACTGTGCCAGAGCTGAGATTCCATTCAGACCCATCCTCTTTGAGGCTACTATCATTTAGTTCCTAATGATTCTTTTTTCCTGCTATTCCTGTCTCCAGCAAAAGGAAAATTATAGTTTAGATGTGTGTTCTAGTAGTGGATTGCGCAGGGTCCCACCTGTTAACCGTTTGTTTGGGCTTGATAATGCTAAAGAGAACAGATGTGGTGTGGTAGGAAAAATAATGACCCCCAAAATATATCCCTGTCCTAAACCCAGAACCCAGAATATAGCAAAAAGGACTGCACATGATCAACATAACTTTGAGATGGGAGATTATTCTAAATTATCCATTGGGTCCCAAGTAATCACAGTGGTCCTTAGAAGTGGAAGAGGGAGGCAGAGGGGAGAGAGTGAGAGATCTGATGACTGAAGCAGGGGTGGAAGTGGGGCAATTGCTGTGTGAGAGCCACAAATCAAGGAACAGGCAGCCACCAGAAGCTAGGAAAGGCAAGGAAAAGGAATCTTCTCTACAGCCTCTCAAAGCAATGAAGTGCTGATTTTAGTCCCATAAGAATAATTTCTGGCCCTGGCCAGTTGGCTCAGTGGTAGAGCGTCGGCCTGGCATGCAGGAGTCCCGGGTTCGATTCCCGGCCAGGGCACACAGGAGAAGCGCCCATCTGCTATCCACCACTCCGACACTCCTTCCTCTCTGTCTCTCACTTCCCCTCCCGCAGCCAAGGCTCCATTGGAGCAAAGTTGGCCCGGATGCTGAGGATGGCTTTATGGCCTTTGCCTCAGGTGCTAGAATGGCCCTGGTTGCAATAGAGCAACGCCCCAGATGGGCAGAGCATCGCCCCTGGTGGGCATGCTGGGCCTCCCCATTTCCAACTTCAGAAAAAAACACACACACAAAAAAAAAAGAAGAAGAATTTCTGACTTCTGGCCTCCAGAAATGTAAGCCAATAAATCTGTGTTGTTTTTAAACCACTAATTTGTGGTGATTTGTTATAGCAGCGAGTAGAAACTAACATATATGATGCCTGACATTCAGATCCTTCCACTACACAGGGGCCAAAATTCATTCAGCAATGCTTGAACGTACTGTCCCTTTACCACATCAGTGGTGGTAGGTGTTAAAAATAACAGTTATGAAGAGGAGTTGCTACTGACCCTGAGATTCTAAGAGCAAGGATATGTAGAAAGGCCTCATAATCTTCAGATTTCTTTTATTCTCTTTATAGCACTGGTCCCCAACCCCTGGGCCATGGACCGGTACCAGTCCATGGGCCATTTGGTACCAGTCCGCAGAGAAAGAATAAATAATTTACATTATTTTCGTTTTATTTATATTTAAGTCTGAACAATGTTTTATTTTTTATTTATTTATTTTTTTTTTAAATTTTTATTTATTTATTCATTTTTAGAGAGGAGAGAGAGAGAGGGAGAGAGAGACAGGAGAGAGAGACAGAGAGAGAGAAGGGGGGAGGAGCTGGAAGCATCAACTCCCATATGTGCCTTGACCGGGCAAGCCCAGGGTTTCGAACCGGCGACCTCAGCATTTCCAGGTCGATGCTTTATCCACTGCGCCACCACAGGTCAGGCTGTTTTATTTTTTTAAAGTGACCAGATTCCCTCTGTTACATCCATCTAAGACTCACTCTTGACGCTTGTCTCGGTCACGTGATACATTTATCCGTCCCACCCTAAAGGCCAGTCCATGAAAATATTTTCTGACATTAAACCAGTCCGTGGCCCAAAAAAGGTTGGGGACCACTGCATTATAGCACTAAAGCATCTTAAATGTATTACTTCATCATCTATTGAGCACCTATTATGGCCAGGTTCCAGCAATTCAAAGATGAGTAGGGCTCAGATTATTAAGGAGTTTACAGTATAGTGGGGTGGCAAAAGACATAAACAAGTTATTCCAAGGCAACAAGATACAGTATATGCAAAGACAAGAATATCTTCAGGACGAGAATCCTAGAACATGAGAGGATGAACTCTGAAAGAGACAGAGAAGTTTGGAGAGGGGTTGATGTCACAGCTGGGAGTGCCTAACATCTTTGGAATCCCCAGCTTTGGTGGGAGAGGTTCTGACATCTAGTCTAGGTGTCCCTGTCTCTGCCAGGATTTTGGCCTCTGTGGAATCTCTTTGCTGGAAATTTCAAGGCTCAGAAGGAAGGGAGACTCTGAGAGGAAAAGTATAGGAAGAAGAGTTGCTGATATCCACACAAGGTAGATATAGGAGTCCTGGAATGCCATTCTCCATGATTTCCTTGGAATTCCTAAAGAGTTAAGAAAGTAAAAGGTTTCATAAACTACATGATACCAGCTAAATGTTAAAGTATTATTATCTGCTTGCTTGGGATTCATGCTTAGGCATTGGGAAATTTCTTCTCAATTTTTGTCTCTAAACTACGTCAATCTTCCCATTAAGAAAATGAACAGTATGGAAGACCCACTCCCTTGCACCATGCATGGGAGACCCAAGTCCTTCTGATCAAGGCCCTAATTAATTAATTAATTAAACACAAGCTATGGGCATAAAAACTAGGTCTATGGTTTCATAGGCAATACCTAACATGTTTCCATTTAAATCATATTAAATTTTGGATGCAAGAATTTATCATGCAAACTAGGACACAACTCCTACTCATTAGGATTTTCCATCCCTATATTTACTTAATCCTGAAAACATGTACAAACCATTTCTTAAAAAACACTGATATACTACAAAATTGAATTTTAAAGCTGAGAAGGACTAAAGATAATTTAATCAGAACTTGTTTTACAGATGAAGCACCTGAGGTCTGTCAGCGTTGAAAGCCCTTGGAGGTTAGAGATGGGACAGTGCCAAGATTAATACCCAAACTGCCAGCACACTGCACTTCTTAGTTTGCTTCAAAGTTTAGCTGGACTTACTATTTTGTTCCCAACAGTGTTTAGCAATAACAATTCTATCTTTTTAGAGCAAGTATTTTTTACAAAATAATTTTAACTATTGATCAGAGTTTTAAATTAATTTTAGTCATTTTCCAAATGAAGAGAGTAAGGTAGAAATCGTAAACATTTAGGAGAAAAGGTAGCATAAATCAGCCCTAAGTAAATACAATTAAATCTTTTTCATTACAGATAACACTAAAGTGTTTCATTTATAACTTTTCATTATAAACTCATTAAGAATTTAGTTTTTGTTTTTTAGTGAGCAAGGGAGACAAAAAGGGCAAGAGAGATGAGAAGCATCCACTCCTAGTTGCAGCACTTTAGTCCTTCATTGCTTGCCTCTGATAGGTGCCTGGATGCAGGGGGGACGGGGAGTGGTGGTGGGGGAAGCTCAAGCCAGCGACCACAGGATTCTGTGGATGATCCCATGCTCAGGCCCACAACCATGCCTGCGCTCAAGCTGGTGAGCCTGCACTCAAATCTGGAACCTCAGGGTTTGGATCCTGGGACCTCAACGTTCCAGGTCAACAATCTTTCCCAGGGGTCTGGAACCTATGGCTCACGAGCCAGATGTGGCTCTTTTGATGGCTGCATCTGGCTCACAGACAAATCTTAAATTAAAAAAAATAATGTTAAAAATATAAAACATTCTCATGTATTACAATCCATTCATTTCCTACCGCTCATGTTCATGGTGGCGGGTGGCTGGAGCCAATCACAGCAATCCTCTGGGACACCAAATTTTTATTGGATAATGCGTAAGGTACACGGGTCCTTGTGAGGTCAGGAAGTAAACTTCCCTCCTTTTAATCAAGTAGTCAACTAGCTAATTGCAGAAACCCTTTTGAAGAAGAAGATGGCTAAAAGAAAAAAAGATGAGGAGTATCGTACTTTTCAGCAGGAATAGACAGAGAAATTTGCCTTTGTGGAGAGAGCAGGTTCTACAGTGTGTCTAATATGCAATGATAAAATTGCATCGATGAAACGGTCAAATATAAAGCGACACTTCGACACACGCCATACTACATTTGCATCGAAGTATCCAGCGGGGGACAGCAGGAAGAAAGCATGTCAAGAGCTACTGTGCAGAGTGCAAGCTAGTCAGCAGCAACTCCGTGTTTGGACCCAACAAGGTGACTGGAATTTGGCTAGCTTTGCTGGTGCTTTAGCAATTGTGAGAAACGGAAAGCCATTCACAGATGGGAAGTATGCCAAAATATTCATGCTTGATGTTGCCAATGAACTTTTTACGACTTTTCGGATAAAGACAAGATAATCAAATGAATAAAAGACATGCCTCTGTCAGCAAGAACTGTTCACGATCGTACCATCATGATGGCAAATCAAATCAAGGCAACACAAGTGAAGGAATAAATGCAGCACCATTCTTTTCCCTCGCTTTGGATGAGTCAACAGACGTAAGCCATTTATCCCAGTTCAGTGTGATTGCAAGGTATGCTGTCGGTGACACACTACATGAGGAAAGTCTTGCTGTTTTGCCTATGAAAGAGATAACAAGAGGGGAGGATTTATTCAAGTCTTTCACTGAGTTCGCTAAAGAAAAAAAATCTACCGATGGATAAACTTATTTTGGTGTGTACTGATGCTGCTCCGTGCATGGTGGGGAAAAAGAGAGGATTCTTAGCGCTTCTTTGTAAACATGAAAAGAGACTCATCGTATGTTTTCACTGCATTCTACATCAGGAGGTGCTTTGTGGCGAGCAGCTTGGTGAGGTGATGTCACTGGTCATTCGGGTGGTCAACTTTATTGTTGCCCAAGCTTTAAATGATCACCAGTTTAAAACACTGCTGGATGAAGTTGGGAATAATTATCCTAGTCTGTTTATGCACAGCAATGTGCGTTGATTGTCAAGAGGGAAGGTGCCCAGCTCTTTTGCAGCTTGTCTGAGCGAAATCTGGACTTTTCTTGAAATGAAAAACATTGAGCATCCTGAGTTAGCTAACACTGAGTGGCTCCTGAAGTTCTACTGTCTCGTGGACATGACTGAACATCTGAACCAGCTCAGTGTGAAAATGCAAGGCGTTGGAAATACAGTCTTATCCCTTCAACAAACAGTGTTTGCATTTGAAAACAAGCTGGAACTCTTCGTTGCAGACATTGAAACAGGTCGTTTACTACACTTTGGAAAAACTGGGAGAGTTTAAAGATGCATGCACAGCAAGTGACCCTGCTCAACATCTTGATCTCCAGCAGCTAGCGGGCTTCACACCTAATCTCCTGCAGTCATTCAAAGTGCATTTTGGAGAATTTCATGAGCGCGCTCATCTTTTTAAGTTCATCACCCATCCACAAGAGTGTGTAGTGGACAGCACCGACCTGAGTTACATCCTCGGTGTCTCCGTCAGAGATTTTGAGCTATAAGCTGCTGACCTGAAGACCTCAGACATGTGGGTGAATAAGTTCAAGTCACTGAATGAAGATTTGGAAAGACTTGCATGACAGCAAGCAGAGTTGGCGAGCAAACACAAGTGGGAGAAATGAAAAAACTTCAACCCGCGGACCAGCTGATTGTCAAAACTTGAAATGCGCTTCTGGTCACATACCACACACTGCAGCGTGTGAGTATTGCTGTACTGACAATGTTTGGCTCTACGTACGCATATGAGCAGTCTTCCTCACGTCTAAAAAATGTTAAGACCAACCTACAATCACGTTGAACAGATGAAAGTCTCAATGCCTGCATGAAGCTTAACCTTACCTTGTATCAACCAGACTACAAAGCCATCAGCAAAACCATGCAGCACCAGAAGTCGCATTAATGGTAAGAAGTACTTTATTCATCATTGGTTAGCAACAGCATAACAACGTTATTAAAAAGAATTCAGAGACTTTTTGTACTTTAAAAGTGTTGGTCTTACATAAAATGCACACATTTACTTCTATTTAGTGTTAAACATATTGTATGACACTCACGGAATTACATTTTAAAATATGTGGCATTCATAGTTCTCTCAGCCAAAAAGGTTCCCAACCCCTGATCTACCCATTGTGTACCACGGGTCAGGTTAAAGTTAATTTAAATCTTTATGAAAATTTTCCTCAAAGTATAAAGTGACAATTTTTTCTATGACAAATGGCATACTTGTTAAGTATGAAAAATGTTAGTGAAGATCTTTGTCTCAGTTATACAAGTTTTGCTGCAAGAGGTTATGATTGCCAAGAAGAGGGAGAAATCTCTGCTCTTAGGTCCACTTATTTGATGTCAGCTGTCATAGCTGGGACTTCATCAAGAAAAACCTGGCAGAGTACAGTCCATTTCCTATGAGGTCTGATATATAAACAGATATTGCCAAGGGATGTTACTACCAGTTTTTTCCCGTTGTTATTGCAACCAGACTTTGGAAAGTGATTTTCCACCGCTTTATCATTTTGCTTTTTTCCGGAGTAATTCAATCAACTGGGTAACCCCCTAGTGTGTTTATCACATTTAATTGTTGTAAGCAGAAGCAGATCTGACAATTCACACCGTCTCTACGGGGGCTTTCCAAAATGATTCAGAACGTTGGAATCCAGCCCGTTTCGGTGTAAACCACGGGTGAATAAAAGAGACATCTCGGTGAGCGCTCCCCTCACACACAGCCAACCCGAGAGCAGCGCCCCCGGAAGGCAGCGTGGAGACGCCCCTCGGCGGGCCTGGCGCCTTCCCCCGAAGGCCGACGGTGGTGCCCGCGCGCTAGAGGCGTCTCAGCCAGGATCCTAGTCTCCGGCCACTGCCGCGTAGTCAACTGGGCCTGTGGGGCGCGCGCCGAGGGTCAAGTCGAGGACGCGGGCGGGGCCTGGCGGCGGAGGGGCCGGGAGGCGGAAGGGCCAGTCCGGGGCGCGCACGTGACCGCCCGCCGGCCGCCTGCAGCCCCCCGAGTCGTCGTCGTAGCCGCCGCCGCCGCCGCCGCCTGTGCAGCAGCCGCCTCTCGGGCTGCAGCTCCCGGCGTGCCCCGCACTTGCCGCGCCCGCTTGCCCGCCCCTCCTCCTTCTCCCAGTGCCACCGAGCCGGAGCCCGAGCCGCCGCCGCAGCCACAACCGCGAGCACTATGGTAAGGCGATCGCGCCGGCCGGGTGGTCGGGCGGCCCGGGCGCGGCGCGCTAACGGCCCTACAGGGCCTGGGACTGAAGCCGCCATTTTAACCTGATTTTGGCTTTAAAGGTGGGCGCTTCTGCGCGGCCCCGCTGCTCTGTCTCGGGGCGGCCGGCCTGCTTTCCCGCCGTCAGGCCGGGCCCTGCGGCTCTTCGGATTCCTGAGGGCGAAAAGGGCCCTGGCGCGGGTCGGGGGTCGGGGCCCGGGGCCGAAGCCGGGAGGGAGGCGGCCGGAGGCGCCGCGACCCAGGGAGCGGCGATCGGCGACGCAGGAGAGTCTGCGGAGCTCACCCCGCGCGTGTCGCGCTTGCCCTTAGCTGCCTATTTTTTCTGAATACGCGCGGTCTAAAATTGGTACGTGCTGTAAAGCCCTTGTAGAGGGCTTTTGGTGAGGGTCTGGATAGCCTGTAATAGAAATCTTTGGGGGAAGATTAGGGAGGTGGGAAAAGTCTTCTTAAAATATTTTCTCGCGGTGAGAAAAAAAGCTTTTTACAATAGATCCTTAGTTTTGGTGTCTACATTTGCGCTGTGAGGCAGTTATGTTGCAGCTGTGGGCGGTTTGGAGTTCACACTTGATTCTCTTTCCTTATGAGGAAACGACACCGACTAGGATGACTTTAAAGAAAAAAAATAGTAGACGCATTAACTGAAATCCAAAAGTGTTTTTTTAAGGCCTACAGAGTTGACACAATACAGAAGGTATTTTTGCTGCTGCTCCTGAAGCTCTGACATCACCCAGTGAAAAGAGGAAACATTTCAGGATGGGACAACCTGTATTTGTTCATTTCCCTCTAAGTTCCATTTACTTCAGCCAGCAAACCACTTGCAAAAAGGATGAATGGGGCCAGATGAGTTAGAATCCTTAGGGGGTATCATATACTAATAATTAAAATGTGACAAATTGGACTGCTTGCATGGAAAGGTGCAGTTTTTGATGAGACTATAAAGTGAATCCTCACTATGCAAATAGTAATTTTGGTTAAAACCAAAACACTTATTCTGAATTACTGTTTTTTTTTATTATTATTTTTAGGCTTCTGGAGTTACAGTGAATGATGAAGTCATCAAAGTTTTTAATGATATGAAAGTAAGAAAATCTTCTACACAAGAAGAGATCAAAAAAAGAAAGAAAGCAGTTCTCTTCTGTTTAAGTGATGACAAAAGACAAATAATTGTAGAGGAAGCAAAGCAGATCTTGGTGGGTGACATTGGTGATACTGTAGAGGACCCCTACACATCCTTTGTGAAGTTGCTACCTCTGAATGATTGCCGATATGCTTTGTACGATGCCACATACGAAACAAAAGAGTCTAAGAAAGAAGACCTAGTATTTATATTCTGGTGTGTAAAAACAAAAGAAAAAAGTACTTTTAAAATGCAAGGATTATTATTAACATAGTCAGTTTTGCTTTTGTTTTTCTTTTAAGTGGGATTCAACAATTGGTTTTTTTTCTTCTGTAGGGCTCCTGAAAGTGCACCATTAAAAAGCAAGATGATTTATGCTAGCTCTAAAGATGCCATTAAAAAGAAATTTACAGGTACAAACATTGATTATTTTGTGCAGAGGAATTATACTTTCTTAATTATAATAAGGTAATGGGATAATCTTTTTCTTTTTCTTTTTAGGTATTAAGCATGAGTGGCAAGTAAATGGTTTGGATGACATAAAGGACCGTTCGACACTTGGAGAGAAATTGGGAGGCAATGTAGTAGTTTCACTTGAAGGAAAACCCTTGTAAAATGACAGCCAAGTGCCATCTGGATCTTAAGGAGCTTCCATTTCTCCAGCTTAGTCAATTGGAATAGTATTAGGTTTTGGGTTGTTTTGTTTCTTTTCCCTTTTCCCACTGGGTCCTTCCAACACAAATGAATGAGTGAACTATCGTTCATATAAGCAGCCTATCAGTGATTGCCATTAGACTATTTAATACTGTTACCTTGATATAGAACCCAAGGAATGCCTTCCCATGATATTTTAGCCAAAAAAACTGGTTATACCTCCTTTGCAGCAAGCACTACAATAAATGTGATTGTCAGTGTGAATAGCTTAGAATACCGCAAAGGGTAAGCTAATTGAATGCCTTGAAAGTATTATCCACTGGTCAGATGGTAAACTTTATTCAGTATTATTTATGGTTGCATTTGATTGCAGTTCTGTGAGGCTCCAGCATTCATACACCTCACCTGCCTTGGCAAGCCTATTTTTGTGACATGGCAGCACGAATATAACACTATGCATTGAAAGCACTTTTTTGTATTGAGTTTAACTTCCTACCCCCAAAAGGAATGCCAATTAAGTTGTATTAATGGTGTCATCAACTTATCCTAGTACCTCAGTGTTCATTCCTGTTACCTGCCTATCTTCTTAAAAGAAGTAGTTGTTACTAATGCCTTCTTGTTTTCCTTTGAGTGTACACTACTGAGTAAGTGTAGTTTTGTTTACCATGTAAGTCTTGCAACACTAAAGATATTTTATCAGTCATGATGGCAATTTCTGTATAAAAGAGCCTTAAATGGAACGTTGTTTTTGAGATCAAACTCCCTACCCTCACAAAAATAGCCACGTTGCAATAAAAATTGTGGCATATTACAGAACGTTGCCTTGTTTTCCTTGGACATTTTGCAAAGTTACATGAAATAACTTTTAGTGTAAACAGCTATAATTAATCTCTGCACTGGTCATTTAAGAATTTTTTTGTACAATATTCATACACGATATTTTCCAGTCGGGTTTAGAAAATACACTATTCTAAAGCCAACTAATATAAAATGTTATAGCAGTAATATTTTATAAGCATTAGTTTATTATGTGTTAATATGGAAATTAGAAATTATTTTTTTGCACTTTGACATAAATATTCACACCTGATTTGTTCTCTGGTTAAATTAGGGTAGTTACATTTTAATTCATATTTACTGTGTATTTGATCATAATGAAAATAATTTGTAAAATGTCCTTCACAAGTTTACTAATATTATATTTACAAACTTTCATTTCAGCTGCTATTAATATATTTTGCAAAATGCAAAGAAATAATTGATAGAGCAGTTTTAAACTTTAGGGATTTGGCTGTGGTTCAGACTGTTCTCCTTATAGAGAATTTGATCTACTCAGTGAGAGCAGTTTGCTGTTAGCCAGAGCTATTTATGGCAAACACATGCTTTTGTATCTTGTCATAGTTATCCACAAATGGCAAAACTGGACTGGATTCTACTGGTATGCAAAACAGGCATGCTAGTATGCAGTCAGTCATGACTTAGAACTTAACCCCATAGCTCTGAAGAATGCTCTAATTACAAAACAAGAAATGAAAAATCCCCCTTCTTTAATGTGTGGAAGTAATTTTAATATAATTAGGTATTTTTTCACATTTTCAAAAGATTTTTTAGTTGAAAAAGGAGTTAAATGTCTAGGCTTCCATTTTAAAGTACATGAATGGCTTGGGATCTTTTGCACTGAGCAATTTTATTTCAGGCCTCCAGCTGTGCCTGTACCCTGAACATTCTGATGGCTTTTTGGTAAGGCCAAACTCCTAAGTAAGCACGAAGATACATATACTAAACCGTATTTGTAACTGGTATTTGTACCATGGAATTTTCCTCATTCTTCTAAAAAGTAAGAAACTCTTAAGTTATAGTTTCTTTAGTTGATTTCTCAACTTATATGCCTCTTTAATTACATAATTTCAGAGATTAAATATTGCTTTCAACAGTGGTACTTTGATTTGTTAAATTAATAGAACTGCTTTTATTATTTCATCTTTGAAGTACATTTTTGTGCATAAAGCCAAAAATAATGATAAAATTAATGGTTCACATCTTACTTGAGACTAAACTGGCATTTGAAGTGATCATTTTATTTTACAATCATTTACAATTAAATGATGTTCCAGTTAGCTTTAAAAGGTATACGGTGCTAATTAGTAAAATATTGAGGACAATATTTTACTGCTAGCTTGCAAAATTATAAGTGTTAAAAAATAAAATATATGAAAATATATAAAGCTGTTGAGATGTGTTTACTTATACATGAGAACATTAAAATTTTTAAAACTAATATTGCAAATCAGGCACCATTATCTTAAGTCCTTTTTAGGATTTTAGTTGAGCGTACTTTCTCATTTAGAGATAACAATATTCTTTGAAAACTGAGTGTTGTAGCAATTAATTTTAATATTGTCAGACAAATGGGAACAGTTGGCATTTGTCCCAAACTGGCTATCAGCTGTTGTTTTCCATCATTATGTATAATAACGTAGCCAGCATTGTGTATTTAATATGCTTTTTAGTAGATAGGGAAAAAAGTCTCTTAGTAATTTGGAGTTTCTCATATATAGATCCTTTTGTAGCAGCTAATTTATGGAATCTGGCAAATGAGCTTTGGGAGAAAATTGTTTTTAAAGTGTTTACTTGTTAAGGAATAATCTCAGCAGTGGTAAATCATAGAGGGGGTTAGTAACACCTTTCATTATCTTTGCCATTCTGAAAAAATAATCTAGTTCTGCTTGTTATAGGTCCTGTTTTTGCTTGCAAATGTTAATAGTTTGAGATGCAAAATAAACATGAATATTTGTTTTTCTATAAAGCTACTAGAGAAGTACAGGCAGGCTCTAGTGAATATTGCTTTTCAGACAGCATAAATTTATAGCTGTTCTATCTCAGGCAATAAGGAATATGAGGCTTTTCTTTTGCTCTAAAGCGTTTAAGTAATTGCTTTCTTTCCGTGGGAGTCAGTCATCCCTCCACTTTAATTTCTTATCATAAAGCACTTGGGTAAATTAATCCTTTGAGTAGTGAGTTTTTTTCATGCTTGCTGACCCCTGGAAGTGAGTTTTTGTTTTTTGTTTATTTTTCAAAAAATGAAATTAATTCCAATTCCAGTTTTATCTTAAAATCATGTTTGTTTGATAACCAATTTATGGAAATAAGAACATACATTTGCCTTTTTTTAATGTTGCCTTACACATTTTTAAAATAATCATACTCTGGATGGTCAGGAGGCATGAGGACGTACAGGAACGTTCATACTACTCAAAGAAACTGAGCTTCAGTTTCTTCCTAATAAGAGAATGAGGTCCAACTGGTGGTGCCGCAGTGGATAAAACGTCAACCTGAAACGCTGAGGTCACCAATTCGAAACTCTGGGCTTGCCTAGTCAAGGCACATGTGGGAATTGATGCTTCCTGCTCCTCCCCCCTTTCTCTTTCTCTCTTTCTCTTTCTCTTTCTCTTTCTCTTTCTCTCTCTCGCACACACACACCTCTAAAATGAATAAATAAAAAATAAATGACTGAGATTTAAAAATATTAAAAAATTCTGGTTGCTAAGGATCAAATATGGAAATGCTATTTGCAAAACTGGAAAATGCTGTGTAAATGTAGTAATTTATCTAAACTGTTCATTCTAAATGACATTTTTTGATATATCAGACAAGATCATTTCTTTTAGGGAGAGAATTATGTTTGGAAAAATAAGTAATTGGGGTAGAAGGTGAAACACCAAAGTCACAAGTGAAAATAGGTAAGTATGTACAGTTAAATTGTTTTTATAAACCATGTTAAAAATAAATATTGTAAGTTTTTGAACATTTATTTTTGTAACTAATCTCACCATTTAAAGACTGATTAGCTGATATGTAGCATCTTTTTCAGAATGAAGTTGTGAGTTGATACTCATAACTTCTCTTAGTTTTTTTAGTGTAGTTTGCTTTTTCACATGTGACCAATCAGATACCTTTTTTCCCCAAAATAGGTTTGAGGTGGAAAATAAAGAGGAAATAAAGTATTATAAGTTTATGGAATTTTGGAAACCGTGAGGACTGTATAGACATCTTTCAGAAAGCTAAGGTTTCTTTTTTCTATATTTCTTAATCCTTCTATAAAAACTTGGATATTTCCCTCCCCTTATTTAATTCCCATCTTTCTAAAGAGAGATAGTACTGTGTGTGATTGTGTTTAAGTACTAGGATTTTGGTATCAGATGTCTGGATTGTTCACATATATGCCTTTAACACTTAGTAATTGATTGATCTTAGGAAAATCATTTAACCTCTCAGAATCTTAGTTCATCTATAGAAAGGGTATAATAATTGTACCCCATTTCATAGGATTGTGAGGATAATAAAAGCACCTGGAATAAATAGTTCCTGGTACATAGTAAACAATCAGTAGGATGACCCTAAAGGTAATAGCCCAACCCAGGATACTTTGAGAGTGCAAGGGAAAGCTGGTAATTATGCCAGAACAACAGGCTTACACTGAGCTAAATCCAAAACCAGATGTGGTCACCCTATCAAGAAGTAGGCTAAAATTAAAATGTAGTACTTAAACAGAAGGAACTGTAGGAAAGACTCCAGGTCATCATTAATTTTAATTATATAATGTATTGCATGCTGACTTGAGTCTCCTGAAATCTGTATGTGATTACTCTTAAGTAACCTTAGAAGGGTCAACTTTAGTTTCCTTTTTTCTGTAACTTTTCTTTTGACTTTCATACTTGTAAACTCTCAGATACTGCATTTTGCAGTTATCAGCATGTTTTGCCTATACTTCTCATAATTGTTGCTTTTCATCTCGTGAATTTGGAAAAACAAGTTTTTAGAATTGTGTATAAGAAAGTGAATAGACTCAGAGTTAAGTTACCTTGAGAGCAAAATGCCTGAGGATGTGAACCTTCTTTTTTTTTGGTTGTTTAAAGAACTTTGGTGTATTTCCTGGGATTTGGCTTTATTTTTTTTATAAGTAAGGTATGTAAGACAGCTGAGCTGTAGATCAAGGATCTGTTACTGTATCTCAGCAAGGTGTTTAAAATATTAGTAAATAAGTCTTATTTGCCTTTGACTGTTCCTGTATCATTAAAGGTACATAAGGAAGTTTGTTTCCATTATTCAGAGAAAGAAGGTTTATGCTTTATTTTTAAAAGGTATATATATTTTTTAAAGGTGTATACTTGATCAACTTTTTTAAATTGTTGAAAGATAAGCAAAGTAATCTTTAAAAATGTAAAATTCCAATTGACTTCTTTTTAGCCAATTAGATTTTTTTTACATATACCCTAGACACATTAACTTGGAAGTAGTCCTGACTAGAGATATAAATACTATATATAAATATATATTTATTGTATATAAATATATACTTATATATAAATATTTATAAATCTAAATAAATATTTTCTATTTTTGACTTCTGACAGCTAATTTATGTATACAGAACATGTTGGTAATGTATTTGAATAAAATTTTGGAACAGATTTTTGTTCAGATACAAATTTCTCACAGAAATGAAAAAGCGCTTATATAAATGATGCTATTTTGTAGCACTTTTTTCCTTGTTTTACATATTTTTAATAGTGGAATTTTAAGTATTGCCTTTGAGAAGTTACTGAATGAATCAGAAAATTCCTGGGCATAGAGCCCAAAGCCTTCTATGTGTTCCTGTGAGCTGATGGGCCTTTTTTGTTTAATTAGCTGCAAACTAAATCACCAAATAAAAAGAAAGGCAGTTCCCAAATTAGTATAATTAGACACAGTTTGGTTTAAAATGACAGCAGAGTATTTATTGTTTTAGAAATCATAAAACTTTGCTATACCACATAAGAAATAAGATATGAAAGAGATGTAGACTTTATGAAATAAGTAGAAAAGATTTATACATAAGGATTAAATTATGGTTTATACATTTTTTGTAAAATACCTATGGATCAGATAAAAGAGTAACATTCTTTTATTTTTTTCTTTTTTACAGAGAGAGGGATAGACAGACAGGAAGGGAAAGAGATGAGAACAATTCTTCATTGCGGCACCGTAGTTCATTGATTGCTTTTTTTTTTTTTTTTTTTTTGTATTTTTGTATTTTTCTGAAGCTGGAAACGGGGAGAGACAGTCAGACAGACTCCCGCATGCACCTGACCGGGATCCACCCGGCACGCCCACCAGGGGCGTCGCTCTGCCGCGACCAGAGCCACTCTAGCACCTGGGGCAGAGGCCAAGGAGCCATCCCCAGCGCCCGAGCCATCCCCAGCGCCCGGGCCATCCTTGCTCCAATGGAGCCTTGGCTGCGGGAGGGGAAGAGAGAGACAGGAAGGAGAGGGGAGGAGTGGAAAAGCAAATGGGCGCTTCTCCTGTGTGCCCTGGCTGGGAATTGAACCCGGGACCCCTGTACGCCAGGCCGACGCTCTACCACTGAGCCAACCGGCCAGGGCCGACCTCGGTGTTTCAAGCCTGCATCCTCAGCACTGCAGGCTGATGCTCTATCCACTACGCCATCACCTGGTCAGGCAGCATGATCTTTCTGAACCACAAATCTTACCATGTTGAATGCATGGGAGGGTGAGGAAATTGGAGACAGGAGAGGAGGCCTGGATTAAGGCAGTGTCAAGTACATTTGGAGCAAATGTGTTTGAGAGGTGTATAGGAGAATAGACAGGACTTGATTGATTTCATAATTAAATGAGAAAGTGTAAGGTTTTAATCATTATTTGGAAAATGTTAGCTATATTTTTAGTATTGACATTTGAAGTCATAAGCATCAGATTGGCCCAGAAAAAGCAATAGGAAATCTGTAAGTGTGATAGGAAAACCCCACATTTTTAGTAAAGGTAACATTTTGAAATGAAATCATTGACTAAAAAGTCACAGTTCTATATATTATTTAAAGTTAGATTTACAAGCCTGGTTTGCAGTAACTTTCATAAACTGGTTTCAATAGATAAAAGAAATTTAAAACTACCATAGTTATAGCATCTTTGAAATGGAATATCCTATAGTTTTAAAAATCACAGTTGTATTATATATTCTGTGTGTTAGCTTTTATTGTAAAATTCTTGTCTGTCCACCTATAAGCCATAGCTAAGTTCATGGATCAAAGATTTTAGAAGAAAAAAAAAAGAATACAGAAAAAAACAAAATATAGTTAATACACTAGTCACATACTTTCTTGAAAGAGAGAGTGTGTGTGAATGAATGAAATCAATGGAGTTAATGAAGAGAAATTGTCCTAACTCTGAAAAAAAAAAAGATTTTAGAAGGAATTTTGCAGTGTTTTTCATCACATAATCTGCTCATTAGAGAAAGTCTGGCCATTCTGCTGGTTGATAGAAAATGGAATTTTCAGGTCATCTGAAAGATCACTTTTTGTTAAAAATTTTAATTCCTACTAGTAAATAAAAGCTATTTATAAACATAATGTCTTAATTCCTTTTACAAATAATATCCAGAATCAAAGATTCCTTTTTTTTATACCACCTTATAATAACATTACTTAATCTTATAAATTTTTAATATTGCTTTTATGGTAAATAAATGTACTATTCTGGAAAGACACTCATCAGGAAGCATTTAGTGAGTGTTTATTTGTAGAACTATTCTGACCATACTGAGAAATAAATTTCTCAAGGGCACTTTTATAATCCACTTGGTGAGACAAAATAGACCTGTGAACTGATAAATATTCAGTGATATGTAATTGAATAAGTACTACGGGAATACAAGAAATAGGAAGGATCAAAAGAAAAGGTTTCCTAGAAGAGAGTTTTAAACAGAACTTAGAGAAAAATGTTTTTTGAAAATCAAGACATTTTCTCTTCAAATACAGAATTATTATTTGAAATGAGGTTCCAACAGGCTCTTTCTTCACTGAGCATATCTCCTTAACATCAGGGCAAAAATGGCCTTTCAGTCAACACTTCCATAAAATCATTTAGGAGAAAGACCAGGGCCAAAGTAACTGTGGGAGCTCTGTGCTCCACATGGGTAATGGTCATGGAGCCCAGAGCTTCTACAGGCAGGGGTTTTTAACCTTTCATTATGCCATGGATTCCTTTGGCAGTATAATAAAGCCTGTGGATTACTTCTCAGAATAATGTTTTAATATAAATAATATACAAGTTACCTCTCAGTCAAAATTGTGATACTTTATGTATCCTTAACACATTGCATAACAATATCTAGTGGCAGAGTAATAACTATCATAATAAGTAGTGATGACCATAAGTGATCCTTTGAATAGTAACAATAACTTGAATGTGGCTGTGATGTCTCTGACGAACCCATACATACTACTGATACTACTGGGTGGTTTATGGCCTATATTTATACTTAAAGGAACTGGTAGCTTTCAAGTAGTGGTTTATTAGAATAAAGATTTAAGTTTTCAGCCTGACCTGGTGACGCAGTGGATAAAATGTCAACCTAGAATGCTGAGGTTACTAGTTTGAAATCCTGGGCTTGCCTGGTTAAGGTACATATGGGAATTCATGTTTCCTGCTCCTCCTCTTTTCACTCCTCTCTAAAAATGAATAAATAAAATCTAAAAATTAAATAAAATAAAGATATAAGTTTTCATGGGTTCCCTGAATTTTTTTCTATGGATCCCTTGGGCATCCAGAGATCCCAGGTTAAGAAATTACTATTATAGCAATTACCTGAGAAGTCTCTGTAAGTAAAAGACTGAATGGATAGGGCTCACTTTCATTTGGAATAAAAGTGGTTTCTGGAGCTAAATAATGTATAATTTTGAAAATTGTAAATGAAAAGGACGATTCTGTTTATCTTACTTTTATAACTTAAAACAGATTTCTTAAACTCATCAGTGTACCATTGAGTTTATAACTCTGGAAATAGAAATTTAGAAGTCAACAATAATCCTGGCCTGTGGTGGCACAGTGGATAAAGCATTGACCGAGAATGCTGAGGTTGCTGGATCAAAACCCAGGCTTCCTGGTCCAGGCACATGTGAGAGGCAACTAACTACTATGAGTTGATGCTTCCCACTCCTCCCCAGCTTTCCCCCTCTTTCTCTCAAATCAATAAATAAAATCTTTTTTAAAAAAGTCAAAAATAAAGCCATGGAACACCAATAATCCATGGGAGTGTAGCATGAGAGGAAAAGCAGGCCGAGGCGCAGGTTGAAGGAGCGAAGCATGAAAACAAGACAGAAAGAAGGGAGTTGTCGGGTAGGTCAGGGAACACACTTCTGTAATGTTACAGAAGCGAAGGGTGTGACCTGGTACAGAGATGTCACTTATGATGAGGACAAAAGAATCCACCAAACTTGGCCATAAGGAGGTCAGAGACCATTGGCATTTTTAGCAAAGCAGAGCAGATGCCAGAAAAGGTTTAAAAACTGAACAAGAGATGAAGTGGAGTCCATATGGTATAGATTAGTGCTTTTCAAACGTCTGTGGTGAAGCACGGTACCTATAATTTCCAATCTGTCATGGCCTGATGACAGCCCTGCTATGTGACTAGTATGCCACTTGTGCCAGGTATAAGGTACCCTGAGATTTGGATGACAACCAAGCTGGTCTATATTATGTTCAACAGGACTTGTCTGACTTGACTAAGTGGTGGCGCAGTGGATAAAGCATCGACCTGGGATACTGAAGATCCAGGTTCAAAACCCCATGGTCAAAAAAAACAAACACCGTGGTTGCTGGCTTGAGCCCAAGTTTGCTGGCTTAAGCAAGGGGTCACTCGCTCTGCTGGAGCCCCCCAGTTCAAGGCATATATGAGAAGCAATCAATGAACAACTAAAGTGCCACTACGAAGAGTTGATGCTTCTCATCTCCCTATTTGTCTCTCTGTCACTCTCTCTCTCTTACTTAAAAATAAATAAGGCCTCCTGGCCAGGCGGTGGCACAGTGGATAGAGTCGGACTGGGATGCGGAGAACCCAGGTTCGAGACCCCGAGGTCACCAGCTTGAACGTGGGCTCATCTGATTTGAGCAAAGCTCACCAGCTTGGACCCAAGGTCATTGGTTTAAGCAAGGGGTCACTTGGTCTGCTGTAGCCCCACAGTCAAGATACATATGAGAAAGCAATCGATGAACAATTTAAGACAGGGTTCGGGAACCTATGGCTCATGAGCCAGATGTGGCTCTTTTGATGGCTGCATCTGGCTCACGGACAAATCTTTAATAAAAATAATGTTAAAAATATAAAACATTCTCATGTATTACAACCAATTCATTTCCTACCGCTCATGTTCATGGTTGCAGGTGGCTGGAGCCAATCCCAGCTGTCCTCCGGGACAACAAATTTTTACTGGATAATGCGTAATGTACACGGGTCATTGTATGGCTTTCACGGAATTACATTTTAAAATATATGGCGTTCATGGCTCTCAGCCAAAAAGGTTTCCGACCCCTGAACTAAGGTGTTGCAACAAAAAACTAGTGGTTGATGCTTCTAGTCTCTCTTTGTTCCTGTCTGTCTGTCCCTATCTGTCCCTCTCTCTGACTCTCTCTCTGTCTCTGTAAAAAAAAAAAAAAAAAATTTTTTTTTTTTATTATTTTTTTTTTTTGCATTTTTCTGAAGCTGGAAACAGGGAGAGACAATCAGACAGACTCCCGCATGCGCCCGACCGGGATCCACCCGGCACGCCCACCAGGGGGCGAAGCTCTGCCCATCCTGGGGGTCGCCATGTTGCGACCAGAGCCACTCTAGCGCCTGAGGCAGAGGCCTCAGAGCCATCCCCAGCGCCCGGGCCATCTTTGCTCCAATGGAGCCTTGGCTGCGGGAGGGGAAGAGAGAGACAGAGAGGAAAGCACTGCGGAGGGGTGGAGAAGCAAATGGGCGCTTCTCCTGTGTGCCCTGGCCGGGAATCGAACCCGGGTCCTCCGCATGCTAGGCCGACGCTCTACCGCTGAGCCAACCGGCCAGGGCCAAAAATTTTTTTAATTTAATAAAAATAAATAAGGCCCTGGACAGTAGGTTCAGTGGTAGAGCGTGGACCCGGCATGTGGATGTCCCAGATTTGATTCCTGGTCCGGGCACACAGGAGAATTGACAGTCTGCTTTACCCCCCCTCCCCCTTCCCTTCCCCCTCCCCTTCCCCTTCCCCCTCCCCTTCCCTTTTCTTTTTTTTATCTTTTTTTTTCTTTTTTTTTGTATTTTTCTGAAGCTGGAAACGGAGAGAGACAGTCAGACAGACACCCGCATGCGCCCTACCGGGATCCACCCGGCACGCCCCTGGGCGATGCTCTGCCCACCAGGGGGCATCGCTCTGCCACGACCAGAGCCACTCTAGCGCCTGGGGCAGAGGCCAAGGAGCCATCCCCAGCACCCAGACCATCTTTGCTCCAATGGAGCCTTGGCTGCGGGAGGGGAAGAGAGAGACAGAAAGGAAGGGGGGGGGGGAGGGTGGAGAAGCAAATGGGCGCTTCTCCTATGTTCCCTGGCCGGGAATCGAACCTGGGTCCCCCGCACGCCAGGCCGACGCTCTACCGCTGAGCCAACCGGCCAGGGCCTCCCTTCCCTTTTCTCTATCTCTGTCTTCTTCCGCAGCAAAGGCTCTACTGGAGTAAGTTTGATGGGGTGCAGAGGATGTCACCATGGCCCTGACTCAGGCGCTAAAATTGCAACAAAGCAATGGCCCCAGATGGGCAGAGCATCACCCCCTAGTGGACTTGCCAGGTGGATCCCCATCAGGTGCATGTGGGAGACTGTCTCTCTGCCTCCCCACTTCTCACTTAAGAAAAATTAAATAAATAAATAAATAAAGTGGTACAAACTGTATCCAACAGACTTGTTATTCTTTTTTTTTCTTTTTTAAAAACAGCTTTATTGAGCTTGATCAGGCGGTGGCACTGGATAGAGCGTCAGACTGGGATGTGGAGGACCCAGGTTCAAAACTCCGAGGTTGCCAGCTTGAGTGCGGGCTCATCTGGTTTGAGCAAAGCTCACCAGCTTGGACCCAAGGTCACTGGCTCGAGCAAGGGGTTACTCGGTCTGCTGTGGCCCCCTGGTCAAGACACATATGAGAAAGCAATCAATGAACAACTAAGCTGTCACAACGAAAAACTGATGATTGATGCTTCTCATCTCTCTCCGTTCCTGTCTGTCTGTCCCTATCTATCCCTCTCTCGGAAGGAAAAGAAAAAATAAATAAAATGGAACCTTTCTCAACTAGTGTTTTTCAAATAGTTCAAATTAAAAAAAAAAAATCTTAATTACTAATTCAGCCCTTTTCACATCCTCACATTTTGTGTGGAGATACGACAAAAGAGTTGTGAAAGAGAACTGACCAAAGCTGAAGTTTTACCAGAAATGCCAACAGGAATGGTCAGTTTCTCCCTGGACCATGACATAAAACAGGTGAAGAGTGGGGTCTTGTGCCCCCCAGGCTACTGCCTCATCTCACTGGACCTGGACTTGAGATTCCAAGTCCTGGCTGTGCATCAGAGAGAGTCTATTACTACACCTAACAAAATCAACAACTTTTTTTTTTTTTTTTTTTTGACAGGGACAGACAGGAAGGGGGAGAGGTGAGAAGCGTCAGTTCTTCATTGCAGCACCTTAGTTGTTCATTGACTGCTTTCTCATATGTGCTTTGACCAGGGGGCTACAGCAGAGCAAGTGACCCCTTGCTCAAGGCAGCAACCATGGGTCATGTCTATGATTCTACACTCAAGCCAGCGACCTCAGGGTTTTGAACCTGGGTCCTCTGTGTCCCAGTCCGATGCTCTATCCACTGCACCACAGCCTGGTCAGGCAACAATTTCTTAATATAACCTACTGATGTACATTAACATTTCTCCAGTTGTCCCCAAAATGTCTTTCTACAGCTGGTGTGTTCAAACCATGGTCCAACAAAGTCCACACATTACATTTGGTTTTATTCATAAGTCATCTTGTAATATAGAATAGTCTCCAACACACTTTTTTTTTAATGCCATTGAGTTAGAGAAATTCAGTCAGTATACTCTGTAGAATGTCCTGCTTTGTGTATTTATCAATGGTTTCCTTGTGATGTCATTTCCCTTGTTCCTCTAGTTCCTGTGAGCTGGCAGTTATATCTGAAAGGTTGGTTAGATTCAGGTTAAACATTTGGCAAGAATACTTCATAGGTGGTGCTGTGTCCTTCATATTGGATCACATAAGATGCACACATACTTGGTTGCCCCCACTGATAATGAGGCCAAGATTGACCCCTGCCATTACAAAGTTGTGTTTTCTCCTTTGACCAATTTACTAATCTGTGGGATGATACTGTGGTCCTTCTATTTATCATCACCATGTGCAGCAATCTTCCAAGTTCTGGAAGATTAAAGGGGAAACAAAGAATTGTCTTTGCTTTTCTATTTTGAATCAGATTGAATGAAGCAAGGCATGTTTTCTGATCACAGTGATGTTAGAAATTAATAATGGAATTTTAAGAAATTCTTTGTTGTTTAATGTGGAAATTAAACAACTCTTATTTGTTTTTCAATAAACCAAGACTGTACAAATTGGTTCTTTACAAAAGAAAAATAAAGATCATCTAACTCAACTTCTTGATTGTAACCCCTCCTCCAAACTTGCTTCCTTGCTGGTATCCCTGATGTAGGGACTATGCCTCCAGTTCCGCAAGTCAAAAACTAGGCAACATCCTGATACCTCCTTCTTTATCCCTGAGCCAATCCATCACCAGTCCTCCAAATCTTATCTTCTAAAATATCTTGCCTGACCTGTGGTGGCGCAGTGGATAAAGCGTCGACCTGGAACGCAGAGGTCACCGGTTCGAAACCCTGCACTTGCCTGGTCAAGGCACATATGGGAGTTGATGCTTCCTGCTCCTCCCCCCTTCTCTCTCTCTCTCTCCCCTCTAAAATGAATAAATAAAAAATAAAAAAAAATAAAATAAAATATCTCCCAGATTTGTTCACTTCTTTCCATGCCCCTTGGCCCAGGCTGCCATCACTTCTCACTGGGATCACTGTTCAGTTTCCTTAGTCTTGGCCCATCTCCAGCCTGTCCTCCACACTCTGGGTAGAGGAATCTTGCCCGAATTCAGAGCTCATCCTGTTTAAAGTCCTTCAGTCTCTTTTCAACTTAGGATAATGATCAACAATGAGGCTTGCAGGGCCCAACTCCTACCCTCTTGCTACCAGCCCCAGCTCTCTAGCTCCTACACCCTCTTGCTTTCTGGGCTACAGCAAATCCAGTGGCTCATGCTCCTTCCCCTCACAGGGCATTTGCATTCACTGTTTCCACTGCCTAGAATACTCTGATACAGTCTCATTGCTCATCTGGCTCCAACATTTCACTAAGATCTCAAGCCTCATACTCTCCCAAGAGACCTTCCATGACCCCCAGACTAGGGCAGGTCTCTGGTGGTGTATTCTGCCAACAACACAGGCCTTCCCTTTCCATCATAGTATGTGTTTACAATTTTATTTTATGATCAGTGGATTAATGTGGGTTAGTTTCCATCATTAGATTGCTAACGCCCTGAAGGATGGCACCATGCCTCTTTTGCTCACCCTTGTCTCTCCTGTGCCTAGAACAGTAGTTGGCACATAGTACGCACTTAATACATATTTGATTATTCATAAGAACAACAAAAATTTTAATACTATTGTAATAGGAAGAAAAAGAACCAATACAGAGGTTAAATTATAGGAAATTAACAATGAAATATGTAGCCACTTAAAAATCGTTTTGGGGGGAGGATGAAAAGGGTAAAGGGAGACATATATAGTGATGTAGGGAGACTGGGTGGGGGGCACACATTGCATCATACAGGTGCTATACCATAGAATTTTACACTTGGAACTTATATAATGTTATCAACCAATGTCACCCAACATGTAATAAAAAACTAAAATAAAAATCATGTTTCTGAGTAACATTTAATGATACTGAAAAACATTCATTATGTAATATTAAATTTAAAAACCATGATGAATGTGGGGTAGAAGTCTTATCATTTCCACATATTTTTAAAAAGGGGTTATTCAAGGTAGTTTTGTTTTCTGATTTCCACTTAACTTTATTGGCAAATGTGTATAGTGTATACACATGAAAAAGATACATAGTAGTTCCCCTTAATCCAAGATTTTGCTTTCCTTGGTTTTAGTTATACACGGTCAACCTTGGTCCAAAAATATTAAATGGAAAATCCCAGAAATAAGCAATTTATAAATTTTAAATTGCATGCTGTTGTTTTGAAATCTCTTAAATCTACTACATCTGCCCCAGATATGCATCATCCCTTCATCCAGTGAAGCCACGCTATATATGCTGCATACATTACCAGCCTGTCACTCACTTAGTAGCCATCTGGGTATAAGACTAGATCTAGACAAAAGACTGTTCCTGGTATCGCAGTGCTTGTGTTCAAGTAACCCTAATAGTAATCTAAGGCTCCATCACAATGCCTGCATAACTCATCTTTACTTCATCAGGTAGGTATTTTATCATTGTACATCATCACAAGAAAAGAAGGTAAGTACAGTACATTTTGATATTTTGAGAGAGTAGAACCACATTCACATAACTTTACTACAGTATATTTTTATAATTGTCCTTCATTATTAGTTGTTGTTAATCTCTTTCAGGCATCCACTAGGGGTCTTGAAATATCCCCCATGAATAAGGGGGACTAATATATAGTAAAGAAAAAGGTTGATGCTAATGTTACTGATGATTTATTTTGGTAGGATTTTGAGGGGATTTATTTTTCAGACTTTATGTATTTTCCAAATATTTTTACAATAATCATATATGTTTTTATAAGTAGGAGGCAGCTATAACTAAGAACATGGACCTTGGTGTTAGCTAGGTCTAAGTTTCATTTCCAACTCTAGCTCTACCTTTGCCACCTAGGAGCTCAGTGACTTGGGCACATTACCTAACCTTCCCTAAGGCTCAGAAGAATACCCACCAACAAGGTTGTTGCAAGAAGCAAATGATACAATGCACATAAATCACGTAGCATAATTTCTGCCATCTTAATAAACAGCACTTGTTCCAGATTTTGATTTGATAAAGATACCACTTTTAAATTTTTAAAAAATACTTTTCCTTGGGAAAGAAGAAATAAAGATTAAACCTACATCTAGTTTCAGTGATAGTGTCAAAAAGAAAAGAAAATGAGTTTAATCACCAGAACTTTGAGCCTGACTAGGCAGTGGCACAATGGATAGAGCGTCAGACTAGGATGCAGGGGACCCAGGTTCGAAACCCCAAGGTTGCCAGCTTGAGCGCGGGCTCATCCCACTTGAGCGCGGGGTCGCTGGCTTGAGCTAGGGATCATAGACATGATCCTATGGTCGCTGGCTTGAGCAAGGGGTCACTCGCTCTGCTGTAGTCCCTTCCCGCCTTCAAGACACATATGAGAAAGCAGTCAATGAACAGCTAAGGTGCTGAAATGAAGAATTGATGCTTCTCATCTTTCTCCCTTTCTGTCCCTATCAGTCCCTCTCTCTGGATCTGTCATACACACACACACAAAGTCACCAGAATTTTGCAAATGTGGAGGACTACAGGATCTGGAGGATCAACTGTAGGAAGTAAGATAAATTGAATGCTAGGAAATTAATTACTGAGTCACTTCTAAAAAGCAAAAATAAAACCCTAAGATTGCTAGCTCACAGAGAGATGAGAAAGTAAGCATTGAATAGAGTTACATACTGAATGCAGCAGCAGCAGAGTCCCTCAGAGCTGTTAATACCATGATTGCGAGCAGGAAATAATTTAGCCAACCTGATTGGGCTCGTGTCAACAACATAGTGGCCATCTCTGAAACCTGGATAACCCTCCACTCGATCGGCACAGACTTACACCTCAGTTTCTCCATAGCAAATTGGCACATTGGCCCCACAATCAGATTAAAATTTTGTAAGCTATCCAAGAATTAGGCATCATGTTCCAGTCGAGGCAGGGTCGAGTCAGGGAGACCAACTTTGTAATAATCATTTGGTTTTCTCAAGTGGAAAAAAAAATGGTCTGAATCTTAGCTCCACCACCTGCCCAGCCTTAAGATTTTGAGCTAAAACTTAACCACTCATGAGCTCCATTTTCTCAGTTGTAGCTGGAAATGATGATTCCTGCCTCACCAGGAACTGGTGTAAATGCCAAGAAATGATGTGTGTGGAAGCCTAGAACAGAGCCTTACAACTGGCAGGATCAATGCATTACTTCCCACCTCCCATGGCAAGTCAGCCCACAGGACAGAATGAAGCACGCCGTGCCTATATCTGAGCACGGCTACTTCAGTGAGACATGCAGCCCATGTCCTTCACAAGACATATGTCCAGTGAACAGGGCTTTCTGCCAAGAGGTGGAGGCCTTCAGGGAGGGGATTGACACAACCTCATGTTCAGGAAGCAGCATGCCTAAGCAGCCCTTCCACACATTGGAACAGTTCAAACTGTTAATGGTTTTAAATAGACAATGATCACATTTGCTTTCTTGAATGATTGTACTTCCAAAATATCTAAATATAAACTTAATCCATGATACCCTCTACACACACACACCACACACACACACACACACACACACACACAGTCCTTGAATCAGAAAAGTGATGGCTTCCCCCAACTTTTTATTTCAAAAAATTTCAAACATACAGTACTGTTGCAAGTAGTACAATAGATATTATGTGCTGTTCACTTAGATTTATTGACTGAATTTCAGTGCATTGGTTTTCTCCTTTTCTGTTCTTTTATTTTTTATTTGTTGTTGAGCCATTTAAGATTTAATTACAGACACTGTGACACTTCATCCCAAAATACTTCAGCGTGTATTTCCTAACAACAAGGACATTCCTCCTACATAACCATAGAATAAGTATCTCACTCAGTAAATATAACATTAATGCATTAGTCTTATTAATACATAGTCCGTAATTAAATATTCCCAATGTCCTCAAAATACCGTTTGTAGGTTGTTTATAAAAATACAGACTTCAAAAAGAAAAAAATCACACATGGTATTTAATTGTCATGTCTTACCCAATCACTCTGAAATTCAGCCCTTCTCTCTTTGGAGCTAAAGCTAATTATTTTCCTCTTAATTTTTCTTTACACCAATGGGCCTCAAAATTAAATGGGCTTCAAATTAAAACCTACAATTCGTCATCTTCATTTCTGACTCATGTACTTAAAAAAAGTGGGTTGTACTGAATATAATTCCATTCTTTTTCTGTTCATAGCTTTAACCCATATTTAAATAGAATAAAAAATGTTGGCCCTGGGCGGTTGGCTCAGCAGTAGAGCGTCAGCCTGGCGTGCGGGGGACCCAGGTTTGATTCCGGCCAGGGCACATAGGAGAAGCACCCATTTGCTTCTCCACCCCCCCCCCTCTTCTTCCTCTCTGTCTCTCTCTTCCCCTCCTGCAGCCAAGGCTCCATTGGAGCAAAGATGGCCCGGGCGCTGGGGATGGCTCCTTGGCCTCTGCCCCAGGCGCAAGAGTGGCTCTGGTCGGGGCAGAGCGACGCCCCCTGGTGGGCAGAGCTTCGCCCCTGGTGGGCGTGTCAGGCGCATGCGAGAGTCTGTCTGACTGTCTCTCCCTGTTTCCAGCTTCAGAAAAATACAAAAAAAAAAAAAAAGAATAAAAAATGTTAACAGCATCTGCATAATGACAGCTCTGGGCAGGGAAGGAACAGGGCATTCAGTCTGGGGCATATTCAAGTCAAACTAATAACAAAATATCCAGGTGACAGACCAATATGTCTTTTTTTCCTTCTTTTTTTTTTTAATTGAGAGAGGGGGATAGACAGGGACAAACAGGAAAGGAGAGAGATGTAAAGCATCAACTTGTGGTTGTGACACTTCAGTTGTTCATTTATTGCTTTCTCATGTTCCTTGGCTGGGGGGCTACAGCAGAGCAAGTGATCCCTTGCTCAAGCCAGTGACTTCAGGCTTCAAGCCAGCGACCTTTGGACTCAAACCAGTGACCATGGACTCATGTCTATGATCCCACGCTCAAGCTGGTGAGCCCGCGCCTGTGCTGCTTATGGTTTTTATTCTAGATGCAAATTAATTTTCAGGACCAGGCCAGGAAAGGGATCCTGGGGCCCATAGTTACGACAGCTGTAGTCCAATCAAGTGACTTTCTCAGAAGCAGAGTGGGGGCTAAGCTACAGGTTCAAAGCCCTGTAACTCAGATCTCCTGAGGCAAAATTCCTTCAGGTAAACCTGGAAACAGAATCCAAGAAGTGTCCTCAGTAAAATAAATTTCTGAGGATACGGTGAATGGACAAGCTGGGGCAAAAAAAAAAAAAAGCCAATTCAGTTGGGATGGTCAGGGAACAAGTGGAAAGAATCTGTGTCCTTGACAACATTGAGCCATTGACTTAACCAACCGCAAAACTTTCCCCCCACACACACCTTTGGACTTCTTGTTATGTAAAATAATAAATTTCCATGCTATTAAAACAAGAGGCAACTTAAATAGATGAATTAAGATAGTCTCTTAAAATGCATATTTACCAAGAAGTCTTTTTTTTTTTTTTAGAAAAAAAGGTGGGTATTAACTCATTGTTTCATTTAGTTGTGCACTCATTCTTTGCTTCTCCTATGTACCCTGACCAGGGGCAAAACGCAGGACCTCTGGCATGCCAGGTCAATGCTTTATTCACTGAGCCACCCAGCCAGGGCACCAAGAAGTCTTAAGAGCCAAGAGAATAAAGTAAAATATCAAATAAGGCCCTGGCCAGTATACTCAGTGGTAGAGCGTCAGCCGGGCATGTGGATGTCCTGGGTTTGATTGCCGGTCAGAGCACACAGGAGGAGAACATCTGCTTCTCCAACCCCTGCCCCTCCCCTTCTCTTTCTTTCTCTCTCACTTTTCCTCCCACAGCCATGGCTCGATTGGTTTGAGCAAGTTGGCCAAGTTGCAAGCATGGCCTCAGATGGGCAGAGCATCACCCCGTAGGGGGCTTGCCAGATGGATACCAGTTGGGAAGCATGAGAGAGTCTATCACTCTGTCTCCCTGCCTCTCACTAAAAAATAAAAATAAAAATAAGTGAACATAATATAGCAGCAATGACTACAGCAAATTCACTAAGCTAGTTAAATAGATCTTATACAAATAATTATATTTGGAAGTTTATGGAGATTTAGCCTGTCAGCCAGTAACTGAATGGTTATAAAAGATCAGAGAGACCCTTGTCCAGTGGCACAGTGGATAGAGCATCAGACTGGGACATGGAAGACCCAGGTTTGAAACCCCAAGGTCGCCAACTTGAGCACAGGCTCACCAGCTTGAGCATGAGATCGTAGACTCCATGGTCATTGGCTTGAAGCCCAAAGTCATTGGCTTGAGCAGGGGTCACTCGCTCTGCTGTAACTCCCCTATAATGCCAGGGGCCACCGCTGCCATCATGGCCATTCACATGCAGGTTCTCATTAGATTTAGAGAGATGGTAAAGAAACTGTGGAGCCAAAAACTGATGGGCCATACCTTTATTCTAGCCTTGCACCCAGCAGGCAAGTAAAAACACACAGGGCTCCAAAACCCACTCATTCAGTGCTCACAAAGCTACTGACACATCTGGGTTTTCCTAGAATCAAAGGCCCCCACCAGCTCAGTTACCTCTGGTTCCCCATCTCCTTTTCTCTGCACAAATTCTCTTCTCCTTCAACACCCTACCATTTTGGCTGCCTTCTCTGCAAAAAAATAGCTTCTTTACTCTCCTTTCTCCTTCTTCTTAAAACTTTTCAATACAAAAACCCCTCCTCCAGCACACATTAGCATAACAAAGCCCCTTCCCAAGCAGGAAGGTAATTAGCAGTTTCATCTGGCAGTACCATTTTTAACAAAGTGAGCATAAAAATCACATTTTACAAACTTATTTGCCCAACACCCAGTCAAGGTACATATGAGAAAACAGTCAATGAACAAACAACTAAGGAGCCGCAAGGAAGAATTGATACTTCTCATCTCTCTCCCTCCTGTCTGTCCCTATCTGTCCTTCTCTCTGTCTGTCTCTCTCTGTCTGTCACCAAAAAAAAAAAAAGGAAAAAAAAGAGAAAATTCAGAAAGTCAGGCAAAAGGAAAATCTGTTATATAGTCCCTCAGTTTCTTAAGACCAATAAGTACATACATTGATATTATATATGTATATATACATATATTTGCATATTGTATATATGAATGCATACATATACACAACACACATATATGTGTATATATATCCATGTGCATACTATATACATACACTATATGTGAGACAAAATTTGTCCCACCCATGAAGCACCAATGAACACATAAGCATTTCTTATTACTCAGGTATGAAGAACAAGAAAAAGCAGGGTCTAGATTACTCAAGACTGAAAAGAGGTTTGAGGTGCTCTTACCACCTAACAATGGAATTGATGCCAGAGTAACTAGTATTAATAGAACTTTTACAATGCATCAGTTTTAATAAGGTTTCAGAGTAGTGTAATAACAGAGGAGAAATGTCGTAACACTGTTCCCAGTGTCATGCTCTGCATAAACTCTTCTCAGCAGGTACTGAATCATTGGGAGAGATTAGTAAACCCTTCTGGTGTCTAAGAAATTAACCCCATAGTACTTCAGTTTACCACTACAAACCTTACTTTAGAGTTGTTTACAGGACCGTGAATGGATTTCACAAGTTCTAGTTTGTAAATTTTACTCTAAAACTTTTAAACTTTCTTTTCTTCGATTTATTATAAAATAGTCTGTGCAGGAGTTATGAAGAAGAAAAGGGAAAGCATATTTCCCCCATCAGATTAATGGCATAATTGTACAAGTGAAGCATCTATAGTTTGATTTAGAGCCTGTAGTATTGACTACTTCTTTCCTGTTCTTCAGATCATCTAATCCTTGGGGGGGGGGGGTGCTGGTGGGGATTTGAACAGCTGCACATTTCCAACATAGTATTCCCTAAATGGTGTCAAATATCTGGGAATGAAGTTTTGGTGACTGCATGATTTATTCACTTAGTCATCGTTGTTCCATCAGGAGAAAGAATAAGAGGCTTTTGTTTGTGTTTCTGAGTGTAGGGTATGAAGGACTAAGAGAAGAAAATAGCTGTATAATGAAACCTTGGTCCCCTTTTTTTCCTCTCTCAAAAGAGATCTTTATCTTCAAATTACTATAAATATAAAAATAGAACATATACGGCATTGTAGCTCTTTCTACATTGTATTTTTCACGTTTCTGAAAAGGTTCTTTTTTCCTTCTCTCTAAAGAAAAAATAATGCATCAATATGTTCTGATCATAAAATATTCAAACATTACAGAAGTATACAGAGTACAAAACAAAAGCCTTCCTTCACTGCCATTGCCCAACCTTCTCCCACCATTCAGCCCCTACAAAAAAGTTCTGTTTTATTGTTTGTTTGTTTTAAATTTCTATTACCCTATTCTGGGGCAGTTTCATAATAACAGATGGCATATTGCAAGCAACAGGCAAATTCCAAAATACGGACAAGCAGGAATCACTGAAAATGGATTTCACTGTGGAGTGCAGTCCCAGAAAGTGCCAGAAAAAAAGCATCACAAACTAACTGAACACAGATCACCGTAGCTCTCCTGAAAAAAAAAAGGCACAGAGTCAGAAATATCTGGGTTTGTTTCCACTCTGCCACTAGCTAGTTGGTTGTCCTTAGGCAACTTTTGTTTCCTCTGCTGTAATGTAGGCATGATAACAGGAGCATGAAAAGATCATGTCTATGAAACACCTCTCAAGTGCCTGATTTATGCTAGGTCTTTGACAAATATTAGTTTTCTTACCAATTCCAGAAGAACTCTGTTGTATTTAAAGCACACTTTGTTTTGTTTCTGGTGAAGTTCTAGTTATGCTTGTGTGTTTATAAGGACATTTATAATTCTATTTTGTACATTTTATCAACAGTAGAAAAGAGCATGCTTTGCTCTCTTGCCAAGTTCCTCAGAACACATCAGTGTTTTACAGGTTAATTAAAGGCTGGTTAGAAAATAGATCAGCATTGAATTTTGGTTCAGGCAATGTACAAGGGTGGACAAAAGTAGGCTTACGGTTGTGATACAAATAATGCAATAATTAATTAATAAGAATATAAGAATAAGCTCCATGTTTCACATACTCACAACTGTAAATCTACTTTTACCCTTTATACAGATTCAGGCAACAGTGTTCAGGATTAAGAAACCTAATAATCGTGTCTTATTTGCTGGAATTCTGAATCATTAAATGACTGATTCAAAGAACAAGTTGAATAGTTTGGGAACGCTGATGCAAGAACATTGGATTATTTTTAAATTATTTGTGCAATATTAACATGACTATTTGGGAGTTCAGGAATTTTGGTTTTCATTACCGAGAAAACTACTTTGCAATCATCCAATAGGCAAACTCATAATAAGGTTAAAGTATCTTGTAGGAAGTAAAGAAAGGCTTCTGGAGGGATCCTCCAAGAGCGTTTCTCCCCTTCCCCCTACAGTCTATGAATCCTACAGTGCCCCCTACTGGTTACCTTTCAGAAAGCCAGGCATTTAATGTTTTCATTTGAAACACTTTAAATATAACTCTATATCTCTTTCTGTATCTCCCCTATTGAGTGACCCTATTCTGAAGGCTTATCATTCAAAAGAGAAAACAGTGACTTTTTTGGGGTACCAACTTGATCCATTAATCAGAAGTGTGTCTGAGGTACCATTTTATTATTATTATTTTTTAAGATTTTATTGGCCCTGGCCTGTTGGCTCAGTGGTAGAGTGTCTCTGGGTTTGTGGATGTGCCAGGTTCAGTTCCTGGAGTTCCTGGTCAGGGCACACAGGAGAAGTAACCATCTATTTCTCCACCCCTCCCCCTTCTCTCTTTCTCTCTCTCTCTCTCTCCTCCTCCCCCAGTCATAGCTCAATTGATTCAAGCATGTTGGCCCTGGGTGCTGAGAATGTCTCCTGGAGCCCCCACCTCAGGCAATAACAATAGCTCGGTTGCAAGCATTAGCCCCAGATGGGCAGAGCATCAGCCCTAGACAGGGGTCACTGGGTATATTCCTGTTGGGGCACATGTGGGAGTCTATCTCTGTATCTTCCCTCCTTTCAGTTAAAAAAAAAGATTTTATTTATTGATTTTAGAGAGAGAGAAAGAAGATGAGGAGGAGTAGGAAGTATCAACTCATACTAGTTACTTCTCTTCTATACCTTGACTGGGCAAGCCCAGGATTTCCAACCAACAACCTCAGCACCCCAAGTCAATGCTTTATCTACTGCACTGCCACGGGTTAGGCCGAGATACCATTATTTAAATGTGACCAATTATGTCTGTTATATCCTAAGTTCTAAAATAATTTGCATTTCAGAAAAATAATTAATGGAATAAAGCCACCCAAAAATATTTAACTGGATTTTACCTTTTATTTAATTTCACAATCAAGATAGTGAATTCACTCATTATCCCCCAAAGTTCCCTTGAGCACTTTGCAGTTTCTTCTTTCTATCCTTCAATGCACTCCAGTCCTGTGCTCAGGTGGATTTTACATTTTAAAAATATATTTTATTATAGGCTGCACTAATCTCCTAGGAGATTCATCTCCTGCTTTAGGGAGACAGTAAGGTCAGGGTTTTCTTCTTACATGCGCAGTTTCTTAAGTAACTTTAATTCAAAGTGATCAATAGGCCTTCAGTCTTCTTTGTTGGTAGAATCCCCTTTTTCAGCATCACAGTTTAGACTTACTGGATTTTAATCTTTTTTAAAAAAAATGGATAAATCTTGAGAATATCATGCTAAGTGAAATAAGTGACACAGAAAAAGTCAAGAACCATATATTACTTATATGTAGGATATAAAACTTGAAAGCAACAAATGAACAAACAAACAAAAACTCATAGATACTACATTATTTACAATAATCAAGATCTGGAAGCAGCCCAAACATCCATCAGTAGATGAATGGATTAAAAAGCTATGGTCATTTACACAACAGAGTACTATTTAGCCATTAAAAAAAAAAAAGGATATTTTACCCTTTGCAACAGCATGGATGGACCTGGAGAGTATTTGCTAAATGAAGTAAGCCAGTCAGAGAAAGACAAGTACCATATGATTTCACTCATATATTTAATCTAATAAACAAAATGAACTAACAAGCAAAATAGAGACAGACTCAGATTGAGAGCAGGCTGACAGCTGTCAGAGGTGGGTGCTGGGTGAGGAGGGTTGGAGAGATAGAACAAGAAAGGACAAAAAATAGAGAGAAACTCATGAATACATACAACAGTGTGATCATTGCCAGTGGGGGGGTGAAAGTGGGAGGGGCGATGGAGAAGGGTATAGGGGGGATAAGTGGTGATGGATGAAGACTAGACTTTGGGGGGTGAACACACAATCCACTGTACTGAGAGGTATTGTAGAATTAGGCATCTGAAACCTGTATAATTATGTTAACCAATGTCACCCCAATAAATTCAACTTAAAAAACTCATAGACACAGTCAACAACATGGTGGTTACCAGAGGGAAGTGGGGTGGTGGATAGAAAAAAGTAAACGGGGTCAAATCACACAATGTAATATATAGATTATATAGAATTATACACTTGAAACCTATATAATTTTATTAAATAATATCACCCAATAAATTTAATTTAAAAAAATAAAAATAAATCATTTCAAAAAACATAATTTATAATTGGATGTTTATAGCCAATAATAGTTTGGTAAATTGTTTCTATTAAGGTAAATCTGTCAGAGTCCTAGGAGGAAACAGATGGTACACTCAAATTAGTGTAATTCAAGGTAGGTTTAACAAAGGTACTCTTTACACAAGTGTTTGAAAAATATAGGGAGACCACAGAGATAAAAGTATCAGAATGTGTGTAGTGTGTAAGGAGACCACAAGAGATAGCAGTACAAGGGCACCCACTTTAAGCCTGGAAGGATGAAGAAAGGGAGCAAACTCTCCAGGGAGGCATGGCGTTTGCCGGAAGGAGACTTGTGACTTTCAGTCAAAGGACCCAGGCAGCCCAGGTAAGAATGAAGTTGGACAATTATAATACTATGCTGACTGTCCTCTCTTCTTCTTATCTCTGCTGGGGGATCTCCATTGGTTGAACCCAGCTGGAAGTCAGAGGCATTGAACTAGTGAAGGGTGGAGAGTGGATCTGGAGGGCAAGCAGAAAATATTCTTTTTTTTTTTTTTTTTTGGTTTTTTTGTTTGTTTCTGAAGTGAGAAGCGGGGAGGCAGAGAGACAGACTCTCTCATGCGCCTGACCAGGATCCACCCGTGTTGTGGACTGTTAATGGCAAAAAGCCATTATAGATTCGAGGCTTGGCAGGGGGCTAAGTTCTACCCCCTCCATCTCCATATTTGGCTTTGATGCTGAGTGTTTGCACCCACTCCACTTCCTTCCTTGGGTTGCAGGAAGCAATATACATACCCTTCCTCTGACTCTATTTGTTTCAGATGTTTGTAAATTTCACTAATGTATCCTGTTTTTGCCTTGGGAGAGTTCCTGTCTTAGCCTTTGATGTGCAACTTTGTATCAGGGTCCTTGATTTGCATAGGTCCATATAATAAAGCGAACTGGGGCTGTGAGGCACTCAGATACTGCCAGGCAGTTTGAAGAGTCCTCCCGGTCCCATCGGTTTTGTTCTGACAAAGTGTGTTTCCTTAATTCCGCACCGTTATTTGGAAGCTGCGCTGGTCCGCGGCAAGTGGCGCCCGAACAGACGACTTGAGTACGAGGAAACTAAAACTGAAGGAAGGTGACAGAACTCCCCAAAGTGAAGTGCGCACAGTGAGTAAAGAAAGTTTTTGGGGAAAGTGTAGTTGGGAGTAAAAGAATATGGGACAGATAGGGTCAAAAGTAAGGGACCTTTATGTAGGAATGTTTCTGTATGAAGACAAATCATTGTCTGAAGAGTATCAGGGTAAGCCAGAAACAGAGGGATGTGAATACAAGGATAACTTGGAGTCTGAGGATGACAGGGGGGATGAAAAATCCGTGGCTATGGCTGACTTAGCCGCGGGGCCTCTGCTGCCCTCAGCTCCTTCCTACATTCAACCCTCTGCTCCTCCGTTCCCTTATCGGGCTGATTCCATAGTCTATAGCTCAAAATCTGGGAAATCTCCTCTCCAACAATCTATAGACCAGGCTCGAAATATAGGGGAAACAATAGATGGCTTTGCCTGTTTTCCTATTGTGGAAAGACAGGATGATACAGGGAGACTAGTGCGAGAACATGAACCTGTACCTTTTAAAACTCTGAAAGAGCTTAAACTTGCTTGTGCTCAGTATGGGCCTACTGCTCCTTTTACACTTGGTTTATTAGATACCATTAGTGCAAAGGCTCTTCCCCCAAATGACTGGAAGGCGATTGCTCGTGCTTGTCTCTCTGGGGGTGATTATTTGTTGTGGAAGTCAAACTTTCATGAAAAGGCTATAGAGCTGGATGAGAAAAATCAGCAAGAGGAGGTTGCTGTCACTGTAGATATGTTAACTGGAGAAGGACAGTATGCCCATATGGCAACTCAATTAGAGTATCGACCAGCTATTTATGATATAATTAATCAGCTAGCCACACAGGCATGGAAATGCCTGCCTATTCCAGGGACCAAACCAGAAGAATTTGGTAAAATTAGGCAGGGTGCAGATGAGCGATTTCAAGACTTTGTCTCACGGCTAATTCAAGCAGTTGAAAGAATAGTAGGGGATAAAAATGTGGGAAAGGTTTTAATAAAACAACTAGCCTATGAAAATGCTAATTCTGCTTGTCAGGCTGCACTTCGGCCTCACCGCAAGAAGGGAGATATAGAGGATTATATTAGAATTTGCGCCGATGTTGGGCCTTCATACATGCAAGGTCTTGCCTTTACCACAGGTAATAAGGCAAGATTTCCAGGACAAAATTTTGATAAAGGACAGAACAAGCGAAGGAAGGAAGGTCAGGGAAGTACTTTTGCCCGTGGAAACTGTTTTCAATGCGGGGGTTCGGGGCATTTTGCTAAAAACTGCCCTGCTTTCCCCGGATATTGGTCTCGGCCTCTCCCTCAAGGACAGCCAGCCCTTAAGGCTCCGGACCTCTGCCCACTTTGTAGACATGGGAAACATTGGAAAAATAAGGGGAGGCCTAAATGTACTACCGGAGGGCAGGGAAACGAACAATGGGGCCCTCCCCGGCCCCATCAAACAATAGGGGCAATGTCAGTGTTTCCTCAGCAAATTCAGATTCCAGCAGGCCAAACATTGCCCAACTATCCCAGGCAACAACAGGCAGTACAGGACTGGACCTCAGTCCCACCTCCCAATTCGTATTGACTCCAGAGATGGGACCTCAAGCCATACCCACTGGAATTTTTGGGCCACTTCCCAGTAACACAGTAGGAATCTTGTTAGGCAAAAGTAGTTTAACTATGAGGGAATTCTTTGTTCTTCCTGGAGTGATAGACTCTGATTATACAGGGGAAATTAAAGTAATGGCTCACACTTTGAGGAATATAGTCACTATCTCCCCTGATATGAAAATTGCTCAATTAATCCTTTTACCTCTTTTAAGACAAGGCCAAACCCTGCTAAAGGGACCCCGAGAGAATCAAAGATTTGGCTCCACTGATACTGCCTATTGGATTCAAAAAATAGGCCAGGAACGCCCTGAAATGGAACTAACAATACAAGGGCGTAAATTTAAAGGGCTTTTAGATACTGGGGCTGATGTATCTGTTATTGCTAAGCTACATTGGCCTCCTTCCAGGCCCACTCATGCAGCAGCCACAGAATTACAAGGTATAGGGCAGAGTAAATCCCCTCAACAAAGTTCTAGTTTTTTACAATGGGAAGATAAAGAAGGTCATTCTGGATTTTTTCAGCCTTATGTGCTCCCTGGATTGCCAGTTAATTTGTGGGGTAGAGATGTTTTGAAAAATATGGGGGCATTGCTAGTCAGTCCTAATAGTTTAGTTAGCACTCAAATGCTTGATCAGGGATTTTTGCCCACTAAGGGTCTAGGGAAAGAACAGCGAGGAATTCTCACCCCCATAGAAGTGGCACCCAATACCAGAAGGCATGGATTAGGATATCAAAAATTTTGCATAGGGGCCTTGGTAGCTCCTGCTACCCCAATAATGCACTGTGCAGACCCAATTACTTGGAAATCAGATAATCCTATATGGGTAGACCAATAGCCCCTTTCTCAGGAGAAACTTAGGGCAGCTGCTCAATTGGCACAGGAACAGCTACAGCTTGGGCACATTGAACCATCTAATAGTCCATGGAATACGCCTATACTTGTCATTAAAAAGAAATCAGGAAACTGGAGGCTATTACAAGATTTGAGAGCAATAAATAAGACTATGGAAATTATGGGTCCTCTCCAGCTAGGACTTCCTTCTCCTACTGCCATTCCATGGAACTATCACCTTATAGTTGTTGATTTGAAGGATTGCTTTTTTACTATTCCTTTAAGCCCTCATGATTGCAAGCGTTTTGCATTCAGTGTTCCTTCACTTAATTTTCAGGCTCCCATGGAGCAATACCAGTGGAGAGTTTTGCCTCAAGGTATGGCTAATAGTCCTACCTTGTGCCAAAAATATGTTGCTTAAGCCATCTCTCCAGTACAAAGGCAACGCCCTAAGGCATACATAATTCATTATATGGATGATATTCTTATTGCTCATCCAGATAAAGACACTGTGTTGACCATTTTGCAACAACTAGAATATTCTCTGAAAAAATCAGGACTTTATATACCTCCTGAAAAGGTACAGCAATCTTTACCTTTTTCTTATTTAGGACAAATTATTGAGGGACAACAAATTCGCCCACAGAAAATAGAAATCAGGACAGATCATTTGCAAACTTTAAACGATTTCCAGAAACTGTTAGGAGACATTAATTGGCTTAGACCTTCCTTGAAATTAACTACTGGAGAACTGAAGCCACATTTTTATATTCTTAGAGGCTCAGCTGAACCAGCTTCTCCTCGGCTACTTACACCTGTGGGACAACAAGCTTTAAAGCTTGTAGAAAAGGCCTTGCAGCAAGCACAACTAAAACGCATAAATCCTGAGGAATCAATTGCCCTACTAATATGTCCCTCAAGTTACACTCCAACAGGACTATTGTGGCAAGCTTCAGGTCCTATTGAATGGATTCATTTAGCTGTTACTCCTAAGAAAGTTTTATCTCCATATTTTGATCTTGTTGCCTCCTTGATTATCAAGGGGCGTAGGCGACTCTTGCAGCTTATAGGTTTTGAGCCACAGACTATTGTTGTTCCTTTTTCAAAGGATCAACAATAATGGCTCTGGGAAACTTCCACAAAATGGCAAATCGCTTTTGCAAATTTTACAGGCCAAATTGATTCTCACTACCCAGCTGATAAAATAGTTCAATTTTCATTAATTACTACCTTTATATTTCCTAAGACAATTGTTAATGAGCCCATTCCTGAAGCACCTACAATCTTTACTGACGGATCCAGCTCAGGAATAGCAGGCTTAATAATCAATGGACAACTTTATACTGAAACAGTCACCTTAAAATCAGCCCAAAGAGTAGAATTACATGCCATTATCATGGCTTTTCAGCATTTGCCATACTCCTCCTTTAATTTATATACAGACAGCAGATATTTACTTATGGTTGTTTCCACTATAGAGACTGCTGTCTTAGGGACACACTGGAAGGTAGGCTTCCCCCTCACTCCTCTAAGGGAGGGTTCAGTCTCTTCCAGCCCTGCTCCAGCCACCTGTGACCTAACCTTGCCCAGAATACTGGGATTTGCCACTGAAGGCTAAAAGGTGCCCAGGGCCGTCGGCCCCTTCTACGACACTGTGAATGAGCCTGGGGTATTTCTTCCAAGTAGCTGGTAGACTGGTCTCATTTACACAAGGGTCATTTAACTAGGTCTTGCCTGAATATTCAGGTTTTTTATTCTTCCCTTGAAGATCTCTGTTGTGGGTATTGATAGTCCTGTTTTCTGCTGCTTTGATTAATATATAGTCTTTCTTTTATTCCTCCTGCCTCAATGCCCCACTCATAGTTTAGGCTAGGACCTACTCCTAATTCAGAACTCCTTTTTTCCTTTTTTTGCCAATTTACAAATTTACCTCTGCCACCCAGCTTAGTGTATCCCAAGGTTCTCCTCACCACTCCATGGCTGTAAAGCTCCAGTATAGGACCCCTGGGTTCATCTTTCCAGTTTGAGGAAAACGGAAGCTCCGTCTTCATGCGTGCTGCAGATGGCTTTTCCAGTCTACCTGGGTCATTGCCACCTGGGAGAAGTGGTCATTGGGACTTTGACGCTAACTGCAGAGTGTGGAAGTGTGACGGCAATTTCAGTGCCATGAGGACTTCTCCTGAAAGTGGACTTTTCCTGGACTCCTGCTCCTGTGACAATTTTTGATGGACTGAACTGGGGTTGGGTTGCATTTGCAGAGATTTGGAATGGTGTTGGTGCCAACTTGGACTTGGTGAACACTTTAAGGATATTACTCTTTTATAGATTCTTATTATATTATTAGCTTACAGAGTTTGCTTAAAGGCTTTAATCACTGTGATGTATTAGTATACTTGTTTTGGGTATCTGTTAGCATTGGCTATACTAATTTTGTGTTTGTTTTGTATTTTTTTCCATCTTCCTCCAAATTAGAAAATCAGATGAGTGCAAATCTCAGCACAAATTAAAAAGAAAAGGGGGATATGTTGTGGACCATTAATGGCAAAAAGCCATTATAGATTCGAGGCTTGGCAGGGGGCTAAGTTCTACCCCCTCCATCTCCATATTTGGCTTTGATGCTGAGTGTTTGCACCCACTCCACTTCCTTCCTTGGGTTGCAGGAAGCAATATACATACCCTTCCTCTGACTCTATTTGTTTCAGATGTTTGTAAATTTCACTAATGTATCCTGTTTTTGCCTTGGGAGAGTTCCTGTCTTAGCCTTTGATGTGCAACTTTGTATCAGGGTCCTTGATTTGCATAGGTCCATATAATAAAGCGAACTGGGGCTGTGAGGCACTCAGATACTGCCAGGCAGTTTGAAGAGTCCTCCCGGTCCCATCGGTTTTGTTCTGACAAAGTGTGTTTCCTTAATTCCGCACCGTTATTTGGAAGCTGCGCTGGTCCGCGGCACACCCGGAAAGCCCAATAGGAGGCAATGCTCTGCCCATCTAGGGCATTGCTCCGCTGCAACCAGAGCCATTCTAGTGCGTGAGGTGGGGGCCATGGAGCCATCCTCAGTGCCTGGGCCAATTTTGCTTCCATGGAGCCTTGGCTGTGAGAGGGGAAGAAAGAGATAGAGAGGAAGAAGAGGGGGAAGGGTAGAGAAACAGATGAGTGCTTCTCCTGTGTGCCCTGGCTGGAAATCAAACCCGGGACTTCCACACACTGGGCCAACACTCTACCACTGAGCCAACTGGCCAAGGCCGACAATATCTTTTTTACAAGGTTACATACAGCTTAGTAAGGAAATACTGGAGTCATCTAATGATGGCTCCTTGTGATACTGTGATTTGTAATAAGAAATATGTAGCCTGACCAGGTGGTGGTGCAGTGGATTGAGTGTAGACCTGGGACACTGAGGACCCAGGTTCAAAACCCCAAGGTCACTGGCTTGAGCGCGGGCTCATCCGGCTTGAGCATGAGGTCAGCAGCTTTAGCGCAGCGTCACGGGTTTGAGCATGGGGTCATAGATATGACTTCATGTTGCTGGCTTAAGCCCAAGGTTGCTGGCTTGAGCAAGGGGTCACTAACTCAGCTGGAGCACCTCCACATATTAGAAAGCAATCAATGAACAACTAAAGTGCCACAACTATGAGTTGATGCTTCTCACCTATCTCTCTTCCTACTTGTCTGTTTCTCTCTCTCCCTCTCTCTCTTTCTCTCTCTCTCTCAAAAAAATAATTATTATGTATTTGGTCTTAGTCCCTGTTTCTAGCATAAAGCTCCTAAAAACTTGGAATATCCCAAGTGCTGACAATGATAAAGGTGTCATTTGTTATGTTAATAAGGTGACTTTTGGGCTCACTTCAGAATGAGGGCTGGATGCCAAGAAAACCTACCATTAGATTAGAGGGTCTAAAGTTTTAGTTCCATCACCCTGACTCCAGGGAGAGAAAAAAGGCTGAAGGTTCAATTGATCACTGATGGGCAATGGTTTAATCAACTATGTCTATGTAATGAGGTCTCCATAAAAACCCAAAAGGACTGGGTTTGGAGAGCTTCTAGGTTGGTGAATCAGAATGCTTCTACATGCCACTGTGTCAGGCCTCAAACACCATTTGGACAGAAGCTCTTTAGTTCATGATCTTTTAAAATATCCTTTGTAATAAACTGGTAATCTAATGAGTAAACCAGTTTCCTAAGTTCTGTAAGCCGCTCTAGCAAAACTGAACCCAAGGAGGGGGTTGTGGGAAAGGCTGACTTATAGCCAGTTGTTCAGAAGGACAGGTAACAGCCTGAACTTAAAATTGGCATCTGAAGCAGGAGCATCTGAAGTGTAGACTGAGCCTTTAACCTGAGGGATCTGGTGCTAACTTCAGATAGATAGTGTCAGAGTTGAGTCAAATTGTAAGACATGAAGAACTGCATGGTATTGGGGGAACTGGTGACAGAATTATACTCATCTAAGGATGGTGTCAACATAAGAAATGTCCAAACCTGTAGAGAATTTTTATGAGTTTATTTGAGCCAGAATGATGACAGTTGCAGGGAAGCAAAATCTCAACGAATTGAGAAAATACTCATGAGAATGGCAGTTTTGTAGCTTATTTTATATTGTACATTAGAATAGAAAGAGATGATGTGAGGAGGGTCACATGAGATCCATTGGAGGTAGACTAAGGAAGCAAAGCAGGGAAATCCCTGGGATTAGATAAAAAGCAAACTGGAGAGACACGTACCATATTTCCCCATGTATAAGATGTACTCATTTTCGAAAAATTTGGGGTCTAAAAACTGGGTGCATCTTATACAGTGGTTGTAGATTTTTTTTACTTGCATTTCCCACTTTTTTGCACTTGTTGTCTTTTTTTCAAACTTCGGACCCCCAAATTAAGGTGTGTCTTATACATGGGAGCGTCTTTTTTTTTTTTTTTTTTTTCATTTTTCTGAAGCTGGAAACAGGGAGAGACAGTCAGACAGACTCCCGCATGCGCCCGACCGGGATCCACCCGGCACGCCCACCAGGGGCGATGCTCTGCCCACCAGGGGGCGGTGCTCTGCCCATCCTGGGCGTCGCCATGTTGCGACCAGAGCCACTCTAGCTCCTGAGGCAGAGGCCACAGAGCCATCCCCAGCGCCCGGGGCCATCTTTGCTCCAATGGAGCCTCGGCTGCGGGAGGGGAAGAGAGAGACAGAGAGGAAAGCGCGGCGGAGGGGTGGAGAAGCAAATAGGCGCTTCTCCTGTGTGCCCTGGCCGGGAATCGAACCCGGGTCCTTCGCACGCTAGGCCGACGCTCTACCGCTGAGCCAACCGGCCAGGGCACATGGGAGCGTCTTATACATAGAAAAATGTACTTCTTTTACACTGGTGTTACAGGATAGTTAATAATTAACATTTATAGCACACAGAGATAATATTCAAGGAAGAAGATAACCATGAATGTTTCTGTGGTCTCGTGCTTGTGCTCGGGTGCCAACAGTTGAACCTGGGGTTCTGGCAATGATTACTCTGACATTTCCAAGGTATGTTATCTTAGATGCAAAAGAACAGTAGGCAGGCTCACTTAAGGTAAAGGCTGACCTTTGTCAAGGAAGCTACAAGTCAAAGATGTGACCACCTGCTATGACTTACTTTTATTAATTTTTTTTTTTTTTTTTTTTACAGAGACAGAGTCAGAGAGAGGGATAGACAGGGAAAGACAGACAGGAATGGAGAGAGAAGAGAAGCATCAATCATTAGTTTTTCGTTGCAACACCTTAGTTGTTCATTGATTGCTTTCTCATATGTGCCTTGACCGTGGGCCTTCAGCAGACCGAGTAACCCCTTGGTCAAGCCAGTGACCTTGAGTCCAAGCTGGTGAGCTTTGCTCAAACCAGATGAGCCTGAGCTCAAGCTGGCGAGCTCGGGGTCTCAAACCTGGGTCCTTCGCATCCTAGTCTGATGTTCTATCCACTGCGCCACCGACTGGTCAGGCTGCCATGACTCACTTTTAGATAGGAATTTTTATATTCAGACCATCCTACGTGGTTATTTTCATCTCTGAGTTTGTAAGGCCCACCATGCAGGCATCCCCTGAGCTTGTCAGGTTTAGTATGTGGCCCCGTTTTTTGTGCACAGTGGGACCACAGATTCTAGGGAAAAATAAAGGACAAGAAGTCTTTGAGAGAGAACTTTCCTAAATACCCTCAACTCAGACCACATTGGAATTAATGTTACTGTGACCTGTTGCTCTATGTATTTTTGACACAATTTACATATAGGGATTTTTACATGAAAGTGTTAAAATTTCTTGGGTCCACACAGGTCCCTCAAAACATTGCCCAGGCAAGGAGGGAGAGACTTGCTCAGAGTCAAAGTCATACCAGGAGTTCAGAGACATGCATTGGTTCCAAGGGAAGAGCAGAGGTAAAATGGAAGGGAATAGTGAACTTCACATAAATATTTTTTCAAAGTAAGAACTAGTAATTCCCAAAAGATATCTCCAAAGTAAAAAGTAAAATGTTTAAAAAAAAAAAAAAACCTTAGGAGATTATATTACTGTTTTTTCTTGGCTAATTCCTTAATGGATATATGTTTAAGTTTTCATTTAGTTAAAATAAATCAATTGGCTCTTAAAAATCAGATTATATCTCTGGTCTTAAAAATATTGTTTAAATAGTTTAAAAGAACACTTAAGCCCTGGCCAGTTGGCTAAGTGGTAGAGCGTCAGCCTGGTGTGCAGAAGTCCCGGGTTCGATTCCCGGCCAGGGCACACAGGAGAAGCGCCCATCTGCTTCTCCACCCCTCCCCCCTCTCCTTCTTCTCTGTCTCTCCCTTCCCCTCCCGCAGCCAAGGCTCCATTGGAGCAAAGATGGCCCGGGCGCTGGGGATGGCTCCTTGGCCTCTGCCCCAGGCACTGGAGTGGCTCTGGTCACAACAGAGCAATGCCCCAGAGGGGCAGAGCATCGCCCCCTGGTGGGCAGAGCATGCCCCCTGGTGGGCGTGCCGGGTGGATCCCGGTCGGGCGCTTGCGGGAGTCTGTCTGACTGTCTCTCCCCGTTTCCAGCTTCAGAAAAATACAAAAAAAAAAAGAACACTTAATATGAAAATAACATTTTTAGGGTTTTTTTAAGTAAGTTAATAGAGCCAGACCTGTGGTGGAGCAGTGGATAAAACAAATTAATAAAAAAGGGCTGATATGAAAAATATCTTAAAGAACAAAATATTTTTCAATTTTACTTAGAAAATTAAATTTAATGGGGTGCCATTGATCAATAAGAGTACAAAGATTTCACCTAACAGGTAGTGGCGCAGTAGATAGAGCGTCAGACTGGGATGAGGAGGACCCAGGTTCAAAACCCCTAGGTCTTAGCCAGCTTGAGTGTGGGCTCATACAACTTGCACAGAGGCTCACCAGCTTGAGCAAGGGATTGCTGGCTTGAGCGTGGGATCATAGATGTGACCTCATGGTCGCTGGCTTGAGCCGAAATGTCACTGGCTTGAAGCCCAAGGTTGCTGGCTTGAGCCCAAGGCCACTGGCTTGAGCAAGGGGTCACTAGCTCTGCTATAGCCCCCCAGTCAAGGTACATATGAGAAAGCAATCACTGAACAACTAAGGAGCTGCAACAAAGAATTGATACTTCTCATCTCTCTCCTTTCCTGTCTGTCCCTATCTGTCCCTCTCTCTGACTCTCTCTCTGTCTCTGTCAAAAAAAAAAAAAAAGTACATAGATTTCAGGTAAACATTTCTATAGCATTTGAACTCTTGTGTTGTGTGCCCATCACCAAAAGTCAAATTATTTTCTATCAGCATATATTTGCCAACCAACAGAAAGGAGCATTGGACAAATTTATAACTGACCCTGGTCATTCAGGCCATCATAATTTGAGCAACAATTAAGATGAAGAACAAGGAGCTTCCATCAGTCAACAAAGAGTTAGTTGAAGTTGAAAACCAAGGTATAGAAGAAAGCAACAAGAACCAGTGAAAAACCAGTAGAAAGAAATCTAAAAGAAAGTTCATTAGAAAATATTTAAACACAAACGGAAAATATTTCATTCAAAGTTACACTAAAATATATCGCTTTCTCGCCTAACATTTTATCTAATGAAATCGTTGAATCTCTAATTTCAAATAAGCCAAAAAATATAGGTGATATAACTATACTTAAATCGGTCTATAAACACGGTGATCGCATTTACGACAGAGGATTGTGTAAAGACCTTATTACAAAAAATTTTCAAGTGGTGGAAAAGAAGAAAGGACGTGGCTAATTTTTTCCAAAACATCCAAATCAATTTATTGTTACCCATGCAAAATATTTTCAGGCTCAAAGTCTAAGTTGACTACAGGGTTCCAAAATTGGAAAATTATTGGAATAACTTTGTCCAAGCATGAAATGTCAGAACACATCGCTCCATGTGTACATTATACAAGCACTCCTCTACGTTAAATCACATCGATGTTCAAAATCTGCAAATTACATTGCAAGAAGAAAATTACTCGAGATTCTGTGAAGAATTGTTATCTACAATGAAATTTTTCGCAAATTTGGGCATTGCTTTTAGAGGCCATAATGAGAGTGCAATATCTTCGAGAAAAGGCAATTACTTGATGAGATTAGGGTATTTGAGATAATATGACGATTTTTTTTTTTTTTTTTTTTTGCATTTTTCTGAAGCTGGAAACAGGGAGAGACAGTCAGACAGACTCCCGCATGCGCCCGACCGGGATCCACCCGGCATGCCCACCATGCGGAGACGCTTTGCCCACCAGGGGGCGATGCTCTGCCCATCCTGGGCGTTGCCATGTTGCCACCAGAGCCACTCTAGCGCCTGAGGCAGAGGCCACAGAGCCATCCCCAGTGCCAGGGCCATCTTTGCTCCAATGGAGCCTTGGCTGCAGAAGGGGGAGAGAGACAGAGAGGAAGGCGCGATGGAGGGGTGGAGAAGCAAATGGGCGCTTCTCCTGTGTGCCCTGGCCAGGAATCAAACCTGGGTCCTCCGCACGCTAGGCCGACGCTCTACCGCTGAGCCAACCAGCCAGGGCAATATGACGATTTTTTTAAGTTGCCACTTACGAAAGTATGGAAATCAAGGTAGCTGACATGTAAATTACTTATCGCATCAGACTTGTGATGAACTTTTGCAAATAATTGCCGATTCTCTTATGGCACACATTGTGGAAGAAATAAAATGCGCAAAATATTATAGCAGTATTTCAGATTCTACACTCAATGTGCATGTGGATCAACTTACTGTGTGTGTGTGTGTGTGAGAGAGAGAGAGAGAGAGAGAGCAAGACAGAGAGAGGGACAGACAGGCAGGAAAGGAGAGAGATGAGAAGTATCAATTCTTTATTGCGGGTCCATAGTCTCCTTAGTTATTCATTGTTTGCTTTCTCAAATGTGCCTTTAGTGAGGGGGAGGGGGCGCTACAGCAGAGCAAGTGACCCCTTGTTCAAGCCAGCGACCTTGGGCTCAAGCCAGCGATGATGGGGTCACGCCTATGATCCCATGCTCAAGCCAGCTACCCCGTGCTCAAGCTGGTGAGCCAGCCCTCAAGTTGGTGACCTCGGGGTTTCAAACCTGGGTCCTCCACGTCCCAGTCCCGTGCTCTATCCACTGTGCCACTGCCCAGTCAGGCAGATCAACTTACTTTTATAGTGTGCTATTTATCAGCAAATGAAGATGTTAAAGAAAGATTTTTAAAGTTCTTCCCTACAGAAAGACATGATTCAGAGTATCTAGAAGAGACAGGTTTATCTACCTTACAAAATTTGCCAATAGATAGAAAATATTGCGATGGACAATCGTATGACAATGCAGCAAATATGTTGGGTAGTACAATGGTCTGCAAGCAAGAATGAGACAACGTGCTCCATCAGCAACATTTATTTCATGCTCTAGTCATTCACTTAATTCAGTGGATAATGTTGCTGCAGAGTTGTAGTAATGCTTCCAGATATTTTTTATTTGTGCAATATTTGTTTATTTTTTTCTCTGCAACAACGTTTCGATGGAACATGTTATGCAATAAATTGGGTAAAGGTTCTTACACATTAAAGAAATTGTCAGATTCAAGGTGGTCTGCCAGGACTGATGCAGTTTTAGTGTTAAAATGTGGCTACAGCCCTGGCCGGTTGGCTCAGTGGTAGAGCATCGGCCTGGCGTGCAGAAGTCCCGGGTTCGATTCCCAGCCAGGGCACACAGGAGAAGCGCCCATCTGCTTCTCCACCCCTCCCCCTCTCCTTCCTCTCTGTCTCTCTCTTCCCCTCCCGCAGCCAAGGCTCCATTGGAGCAAAGATGGCCCGGGCGCTGGGGATGGCTCCTTGGCCTCTGCCCCAGGTGCTAGAGTGGCTCTGGTTGCAACAGAGCAACGCCCCGGAGGGGCAGAGCATCGCCCCCTGGTGGGCAGAGCGTTGCCCCCTGGTGGGCGTGCCAGGTGGATTCCAGTCCGGCGCATGTGGGAGTCTCTCTGACTGTCTCTCCCTGTTTCCAGCTTCAGAAAAATAAAAAAATTTTAAAAAAAATGTGGCTACAAAAATATAAAAGAGGCATCAGATGAGATATGCAATTCCACAAAAGAAAAAAATTGTTATTGAAGCAAAATCATTACTTAAAGAAATAAATTATTATGAAACTGCTGTAATGACAGTCCTATGGAATAAGATTTTGGAAAGGATCAATGCAACAAGTAAATCTTTACAATCTATTGACTGCACAATTGTTAAAGGTGCATCATTATTAAAAATCTAGAAATTTTTATTAATGAAAACATAAGAACATAAGACGTAATTTTAACAAAATCAGATCAGAAGTTAAAGAACTAACAGTAAAACATTTGAAGATGATCGCAAGTGAACATGTACAGAAAATCCAAAGGAATTTTTTTTACACAATGTAGTCTACATAATATGCAGTCATTTAATAACAGAACTAAACAGACGTGGAAAAATCTATAAAAATGTTATAAGTAATTTTAGAGGTTTTCCGTGTTTTCATTGTGTGTAGAAGAAAAATGCGTTAATAATTTAATAGAAATGTATAAAGATGACATTGATTCAAGTAATTTTAAAGATGAGTTGGAACAGTTTTTTATCTCTTTAAATGAAGAAGACAAGTGATCAATTAATAATATATACAAAAAAGCTTTAGATATGAAAGCAACTTTTCAAATGTGGAAATTATTTTGAAAATTTTGTTAACCATGCCCATTTCAAACACATTGGAGGAAGACTCATTTTCTTGTCTAAAAAGAGTAAAAAATTATCTAAGAAATTCAATGTCAGAGGAAAGACTAAATAATATGTAAATAATATGGCTATTTTATATAGAGAGAGCGATTTACTTAAAATTATTGATTGTGATGAGATAGTTAATAAATTTGCAAAACGAAAAGCAAGAAAAAGTTTATTTAAATATTTTCACATTTGTAATTTTAAAACTTTATGTATTCATTTTAGAGAAGAGAGAGAGGGCAAATGGGAGGAGCAGAAAGCATCAACTCTCATATGTGCCTTGACTGGGCAAGCCCAGGGTTTTGAACCAGCAACCTCAGCATTCCAGGTCAATGCTTTATCCACTGCGCCACCACTGGTCAAGCCATTTGTAATTTTAATTTCAAGAAAAATTCTATGATTTTTTATTCAAATTTCTGATTGTTACTCCTATTATGTGAATACTATCATTAATTATAATTATACTTTTACATATGTTCAACTATTAGTTCAAAACTTTGTGATTATTATGCTGTTATTAATTACACTGGGGAATAAAATTTTTGTTACATCCACAAAAACACTTGTTCTTACCTAATTCGAGTGTGATGATCTCAAATCTGACATTAGTTTTTCTCTAAGCTACAGTTTTTTTGCAATTCAAGATTTTAGGTTTTCATCTTATTGTAAAATTTTCAACATTTAGTTTAACATAATGAAGTAGAATGTCTTCTTGGGTATCATCTTTATATAATGCAGTAAATACACTAATACACTAAAAGATATGATTGCATCAAAATTTGCCTACAATTTCAAAATATTGACACACTTTTTTTTTTTTTTTTACAGAGACAGAGAGAGAGTCAGAGAGAGGGATAGACAGGGACAGACAGACAGGAACGAAGAGAGATAAGAAGCATCAATCATTAGTTTTTCATTGCACATTGCAACACCTTAGTTGTTCATTGATTGCTCTCTCATACGTGCCTTGACTGCGGGCCTTCAGCAGACCGAATAACCCCTTGCTGGAGCCAGCGACCTTGGGTTCAAGCTGGTGGGCTTTTCCTCAAACCAGATGAGCCCGCGCTCAAGCTGGCGACCTCGGGGTCTCGAACCTGGGTCCTCTGCATCCCAGTCTGACGCTCTATCCACTGCGCCACTGCCTGGTCAGGCGACACACTTATTTTAATCGTAAAATTTGCGCAAAACTTATTTAAATTCTATTCAGGCAAAAATTTGCATTTGTAGCTCTTGCGTTTGTGTACTTGTTGAGGACAATCTCATTTGATGCTGCAGCAGTAGTCTGCTCATCACCAACAGTTCCAAGATTTTCGGGAAAGTTATCAAGGTGACTGTTCAGGAAGTGAATCTTAATGCCCATGTTACATCCAATGTCGCGGAAAGCCAACAGCATCCTTTGAACCAGAAGTTCATAGTTTTCTGCTTTTTTGTTGCCAAGGAAGTTTTTTGTAACTGCCACAAAAGACTGCCATGCTGCTTTCTCCTCCTTATTCATCTCCCTGGCAAATTCTTCGTCACGTATGAGGGTTCAAATTTGAGGTCCACTGAATACACCTGCTTTTATCCTCTTGAAAGACAAGGCGGGAAAAGCAGAAATAATATGTTGAAAGCATTCACTTTCTCTATTCAAAGCCTGAACAAATTGCTTCAGTAAGCTAAGTTTGATGTGAAGTGGGGGGAAAATGATCCTCCTGTCTCGATTAACTACAGGTTCATTTACAATATTTTACATCCCTACTTCCAGAGCTTCAAGTTTCAGCCACTCCTTCTGTGTCCAGTTTCTCCTGAGCTCAGCTGTCCCACAAACACAGAAAGTAAGGATAGTTTGTGAAATCTCTCTGTTGTCCTAGAAGGAAATTTCCCATTTTAAGATCCACACAAATGATCCAGTTATGCTCCTCATACTTCAGAAAGTCAAAGACAATTTTTATGTCATTCTTACTAAGTCATTCAATTCGGGTTGGCTAAACTGCTGAGGGGTTAATGACTGCTTGGAATCAGAAGAAGACCCTTCAGATTCTACAACCATTTCCTCATGTATCTTATCAAAATACACTTGATCACCATGTTCACTTTCTTCATCCTCAGAAGAAATAAAACCATTGAAAACTGGAACCGGGAGTGTCTCAGAGTGTGGGATAGGTCGTTTTGCTGAAGGAATATTAGGATATGCGATCATATGTTGTTTTTTCTTGCCGATGCCCTTTGTATGGATCAGACAGAAATAACAATCACTGCTGTGGTCCTTAGGTTCACGCCAAACCATGAAAATACCAAAAGGCATTCCTTTGCATTTTTGTTTTGTCCAGTCACAAAGCATTTTCTCACAATTATGACACACAATATAAAGAGCCCAATTCTTGTCTTGATAGCCAAGGGGAACTTGAAAATAGGCAATATATGCATGTGTCACAAATGATGAAATATTGCACCTTTGATGTTGAAGTGTGTAACAGCCACATATATAACAGAAGGTGTCAGGACTATTCTTACATTTACGTCTACTCAAAGAAGCCATGATTCAATCTTAAAACAAAATAAGAGGATGTTTTTATCCGATAATATAATATTTTACATTTAAAAACAACTACAATTATGTAAAAGTGATGTTTGTAAAACATTATTTGCCTTGTGGTTATGTTCAATCCAAGAGTCGTTGCCCTTTAACTCCAATTTAAAAACCAATGCATGCCATTACTGTAACAAAAAGAAATTTAAATTGCATAAAAACTAGAGCATGCACCAAAAAACAGATTTCAGATTTGGAATTAGTGATGCAGAAATATATAGAAACAGTTCTAAAACCTTGTGCAACAGAAAAAGAAAAAAAAATTGTTCCCCAGTGTTATATTATATTATATATTCAAATTTTATTAGAAATAAAACATTAATGGTACATAATATTTTTTACTTATTTAAAAATATGGATAATATTTATTTTTATTTTCCCTGTCTCTCTTTTTTTTTAAGGGGCTCAATATTTTCTTCTGCACCCAGGACCTTAACCAACCTTAATCCACCTCTGCATCTGCCACATGAATTCAAACAGCTGAATCACATACTTCCTATCACACTCAAAGGAAGAGATTTGAAGAGGGTTCATTTACTAGAGAAAACGTCCCAAGTTGATGGTAGAGATAACTCAGGACTAGGGCCCACAGAATCCAGGCCAGCAAAACTCCCAAAGGATTTAAATCTTCTTGCAAGCAGGGATAAATCCACCATAGCAGGAGAATAGTAAAGAGTCCTTAAGGAATCTTCAACAAAGTTTTAACTAAGTTGCAATAAAATTGAATTTTAAAGCTGAAAAAGATAAAGCAAGGTTGACTTTGAGCAGAATAGTTAAAGAATGACTTTTTCAAGTGCAAAGACTTGAGTCAGACAACTGCATTTGAGTCCAGGTTTTGCTACTTAGTGAAATAGGACTTGTTTTTATAAATATTAAAACACTTAATAGAAATACATCCTTAAATTGTGTTAAGTAGCTTTTTAAAGAAAAAGAGAATGTACTGAATTATTTACTCTTTTATATTCTACAACCACATTTTTTTTAATAATTTTATTTTTTTAATGGGGTGACATCAATAAATCAGGATACATATATTCAAAGATAACAAGTCCAGGTTATCTTGTCGTTCAATTATGTACAACCACATTTTTTAGTTACTTCTCTGACCTTGCTATTTACACAATATCCTTTGCCTTGCAGTTTCTAAAAAGGAAAGTCAGAACATGTGTATATTTATTTTATTTATTTTTTTAATTTTAATTTAATTTTATTGATTTTTTTTAGTGAGAGAGGAAGAGAGAGAGACAGGAATATTGATCTGTGCCCTGACAGGGGATTAAACCGGCAACCTCTGTGCTTTGGGATGATGCTCTTGCCAACTGAACATCAGGCCAGGACATGCATTTTCATTTTAAAGGCCTCTTGGCAGCATACATTAAATTCTAAATTATTAAAGATATTTTCCCCCTCCTTTAACTGAATGGGGACCTTGTATAAACTTGATATGGGATGGTCTCAGAAATTTGGGCGAAAACTACCATTACCTGCTACAGGATTCACTGCAAGACTTAGACTGCAGTAACAGTAAAGGCCTGGTGTGGGGCAGGAGCTTGGCACTCTTGTGGTGCTAAAAGAGGTTCTTTTTGGCTAGTGGGATTTATGGTTTGGGAGCTCCCATGAAGGGTTGTAGAAGAGAGTGGTCAGACAGTCACCAACCGCCACACACCCTCCTTTTTTCCCTTGCCATTCAGAGAGACTACATCCCCAGTCCCCATAGAGGTAGGAGTGGCTGTGTGGCTAAGTTCAGTGGGATGTGGGTGAAAAACCTCTTATGTAATTGCATTACTTTCCTATTGCTTCTGCAACAAATGACCACAAACTCAGTCACTTAAAACAACACAATTTTCTTACTTCTAGAGGTCATTAGGGTGTTATCGGGGCTGGCTCCTTCTGGATACACCAGTGGGAAATCCATTTCCTTGCCTGTTTTTGTTCCTGGAGGCCACCTGAATTCAATGGTTCATGACTCCTTCCTCACATAACTCCACCATCTTTAATCTCCACATCTCCTACTTACTTTTGTGTGTGAGTATGTGACAGAGACAGAGAGGAAGGGAGAGAGATGAGAAGCATCAATTCTTCGTTGCAGCACCTTAGTTGTTCATTGATTGCTTTCTCATATGTGCCTTGACGGGGGGGGGTGGCTACAGTGGAGCGAGTGACCCCTTGCTGAAGCCAGCGACCCCCGGGTCTTGAACCTGAGTCCTCCACATCCCAATCCTATGCTCTATCCACTGTGCCACAGCCAGGTCAGGCTTTTGCTTACTTCTTCCTTTCACCTTCTTGCCTTCTGCTTATATAAAAACTCTGGTGATCACATTTAGATCCCACCTAGATGATCCAGGATAATCTCCCCATCTCAAGACCTATAATTTAATTACATCTGCAAAATCCCTTTTGCAACATAAGATAACATTCATAGGAGATTTAGACTTGGACATCTTTGGGGACCATCAGTCAGCCTACTATAGTGTTGTGATTATGTATGTCATGAGACTAGACTGAAGTTTCTGCTGAGTGCACCAAAGAACTATGGCACTGGTTGGGTACCTCAACAAGGCCCAAATTAAATGCAAATGAGAAAATATCTTCCACTAGCACATTTATTTGATAATTGCTTTTGTACCAATTATTTCATTTCATTGTTTCATAAATTTTAAAGGGACAAGAAATAGCTTGAGTATTCTGCATGTCCTTTGTAGAACTTAAGTTTGCTGATATCAAGACAATTCTAGGAAAATTGAACCTTTTGTTTGAGTGCTCCTAAAAAGGATATAAAAGTGCTCATATACTTCTTTCTGCAGCTTTAAAGACACCCTGAGGCCTTGGCCAGGTAGCTCAGTTGGTTAGAATATTGTCCCAATATGCCAAGATTACGGGGTTTGATCCCCGGTCAGGTCACATGCTGGAATCAACCAATGAATGCATAAATAAGTGGAACAACAAATTAATGTTTCTCTCTCTATCAAATCAATCAATCAGTAATTTTTTGTGTGTGACAGAGACAGAGACAGAGTGGAGGACAGAAGACAGGAAGGGAGAGAGATGAGAAGCATCAATTTTTCTTTGCGGTACCTTAGTTGTTCATTGATTGCTTTCTCATATGTGCCTAGATGGGGGGGGAGTCTACAGCAGACTGAGTGACCTTGCTCGAGCCAGCGACCTTGGGCTCAAGCTGGTGAGCCTTGCTCAAACCAGAGGAGCCCATGCTCAAGCTGGCGACCTCCAAGTTTCAAACCTGGGTCCTCCACATCTCAGTCTGACGCTCCATCCACTGCACCATCACCTGGTCAGGTTGCTGGTTCTTCTTCCTCTTCTCCTCCTCCTCTTCCTCCTCCTCCTTCTTCTTCTTCTCCTCCTCCTTCTCTCCTCCTCCTTCTTCTTCTTCTTCTCCTCCTCCTTCTCCTCCTCCTCCTTCTTCTTTCTCTTTTTTTTTTTTGTATTTTTCTGAAGCTGGAAACAGGGTGAGACAGTCAGACAGACTCCCGCATGCGTCCGACCGGGATCCACCCGGCACGCCCACCAGGGGCGATGCTCTGCCCACCAGGGGGCGATGCTCTGCCCCTCCGGGGCGTCGCTCTGTTGCGACCAGAGCCACTCTAGCGCCTAGGGCAGAGGCCGAGTAGCCATCCCCAGCACCCGGGCCATCTTTGCTCCAATGGAGCCTTGGCTGCGGGAGGGGAAGAGAAAGACAGAGAGGAAGGAGGGGGGTGTGGAGAAGCAAATGGGCGCTTCTCCTATGTGCCCTGGCCGGGAATCGAACCCGGGTCCCCCGCACGCCAGGCCGACGCTCTACCGCTGAGCCAACCGGCCAGGACCTCTTTCTCTTTTTTTTAAAGACACTCTGATGAGGCTGCTCTACCTCTGGAGTAGCCCACTTTCTGTCTCACTGCTTCACCAATAAACTCTTTCATTTTAAACTCTTTAAAAAAAAAAATACCCTGAGGATTTCAAATCTAGATAGTGTGGTAGGCAGAATAATGGGCCCTCAAAGAGATCTGTGCCCTAATCCCTGGAACCTGTTAGTATGTTACTTCACATGGCCTTAAATTTGCAAATGGGATTGAGTTTGCTAATCAGTTAATTATGCGATGAGGTGATTGTTATTAATTGCATGAGAAAGACTCAGCCCAACATTGCTGGCTTTGAAGAGAGAAGTGAGCCACAAGCCAAGGAATGTGGCTAGTTTCTAGAAGCTGGAAAAGGTAAGAAAACATATTCTTCCCTAAAGCCTCTAGAAGGAACAGAGCCCTGGGACATCTTGATTTTAGCCACATGAGATCCTTTTTCACTTCTGACCTGTTTGTGGTAATTTGGTACAGCAGCATTAGGAAACAAATATATCATACATGGCATGCCTCAATTCTGTGAGCTATTCCAGCATCCTTCTAGACAAATTCTTTTTTTTACTTAATCTAGTTTAAGTTGAGTTTTGGTATCCTACAACTCAATTTACAAAGACAACTCATCATAAAACAGTATTCCTCACTAGAAACAGAAAATAGATTTTCAGAAATAAAATACATATGTTAAATCTTAAAGGTATCATGACAACATTGCTTCTACATAATGATTGGACAGCCTGACCTGTGGTGGCACAGTGGATCAAGCTTCGACCTGGAATGCTGAGGTTGCTGGTTCAAATCCATGGGCTTGCCCTGTCAAGGCACATATGGGAGTTGATGCTTCCTGCTCCTCCCCCCTTCTCTCTCTCTCTCTCTCTCTCTCTCTCTCTCTCTCTCCTTTAAAATGAATAAATAAATAAAAATAATTTTAAAAAAAAGAAAAAATGATTGGACAGAAAAAATAGAAGGGATTTGAAGAAGTGTAATAAATTAGCATTTGAGGGGTAAATTTATTCTACTAAATTAAAATGTAGATTACAGAGCTGCATGTTATAGTTTCTAATTTCTTCTTTGACTCATGAGTTATTTAGAAGTGTGTTGATTGGTTTCTAAATATTGGGAAGTTTTCCAATTATTTTTCTGTTGTTGACTACTAATTTAATTATATTGTGGTCATTGGACATACCTTGTATTACCTAAAATATACTGAGACTTGTTTTATGTCCCAGAATATGGCCTATTTTAATAAATGTTCTGTGTGTCCTTAAGACAGGATGTGTACTGTGCTTTGGTTGGGTAGACTGTTCTATAAGTGTGAACTGGGTTTCATTGATAACAGTGTTGTTCAAGTCCTTCATTGTCTTCATGCTTTTTATCTACTTGTTCCATAATTATTGTTTTTCATTTTTTTTTGTGACAGAGACCAAGAGAGAGAGATAAAGAGAGGGACAAATAAGAACAGACAGACAGGAAGGGAGAGAGATGAGAAGCATCAATTCTTCATTGTGGCTTCTTAGTTGTTCATTAATTGCTTTCTCATATATGCCTGGACCAGCTACAGCAGAGTGAGTGACCCCTTGCTCAAGCCAGTGACCTTGGGCTCAGGCCAGCGACCTTGGGCTTCAGGCCCATAACCTTAGGGCACAAGTCCAGCAACCTCAGGCACAAGCCAGTGACCATGGGGTCATGTCTATGATCCCATAAACAAGTTGGCGACCTCGGGGTTTCAAACCTGGGTCCTCCACATCCCAGTCCAACACTCTATCCACTGCACCACTGCCTGGTCAGGCTGTTCTATCAATTATTGAGAGAGATGTTGAAACTTCTTACTATAATTATAGATTTATTTCTCATTATAGTTGTATCAGTTTTTGCTTCATATATTTCAAAACTCTGTTACTAAGTGATATTTTTGCTAATTGCAGAATTTAAGGTTGACAGGGGTTTTTTTTTGTTTTTTTTTTGCTTTCATTTATTTAAAGATATTGCCCCACTGACTTCTTGATTATGTTGTTTGATGAGAGAAGTGTACATTCTTATATTTGTTTCTTGGTATAAAATGTATGTTTTTCTTCTGATTGGTTTTAAGATTTTCTTAAATCATTGGCTTTAACCAGTGGTGGGATTCACCTGCATTGAACCAGTTTGGGAGAACCAATACCTAATTTTTTGTTGAGTTTGGCAAACCGGTTATTAAAATGGCATTTGTAATCAGGGTTCTCTCTAAGGTGGGTGCCTGGGCAGCTGCCCAATGTGGAAATCACAAATTTACATTCCTTACTCTTTTTTAACGTTCATCTGTGCAACAGTGTATTCTAAGTGCTCGTAGTTATGTTCATTCCGTCCATAGGTGAAAAAATTTGATGGAACTATTTTTGTAATATTCATGTATTCATTACATAAAACTCATTATACCTTTGATGAAATACTACATTTTAATTTCCTCACATTTGTTACTTTGGTAAACAAACATATAATGTAAAGAGAAAAGGTGCCAAACAACCAGAAGGTAACAAGCTGTCATTGGAAATACCTTAAATTACTATTTTATTGTTTATCATCAGACATTATTTAATATTTTTTCACTAATATTTTAAAACTCTTTCTTATAATCTAGTTTTGTGTACCTCTTTTATTGTTCTTATTTAAGTATTAAATGCATGAAATAATAAACTATCTTTCAGCATATCTTTTTTTACATTTAAAACAATCATTAGGGCAGAGAACCAGTTGTTAAATTATTTGAATCCCACCACTGGCTTTAACCCATTGATTATGATACACTTTGCTGTAGTTTTATGCTTCTTCTGCTTGATGTTTGTTGAATCTATTGCAAAAGATATATAGAGCTCATACAATTTAGAAACACTTTAGCCATTTAGTCAAATATTTTTCTGTCCCCCCACCACCTTTGGGACTCAAATCTAATGTATATTGGGCTTCCTGAAAGGTGTCCCATAGCTCACTGATGCTCTGTTCAATTTTTTTTTCAGTCTTTTTTCTCCTGTGTATTTTTATTTTGGATTGTATCTTTCATTATGTCTTCAAATTCACCAATCTTTTCTTCTTCAGTGCATAATACCATCCAGTGTATGTTTCATCTTAAACATTGGGGGGGGGGTTTCATCTGTAGAAGCTGGATTTGGAGCTTTTTAATATTTTCCATTTCTCTCCTTACTGTGCTCATCTTTTCTCTACCATTTTGAAAATATAGAGTACAGACAGTCTCTGATTCAAGATGTTTTGACATAATTTTCTTCAGCTTTACGGTTGTGTGAAAAAATATACATTCAGAGAAAGGTGATATAACACTCTCTCATGGTGCTGGGCAGTGGCAGGGAGCTTCAGCTCCCAGTTAGTCACACAATCATGAGGGCAAATAACCATTACTCCACAGTGTATTCATTGTGATAGATGTTTTTAGCCAACTATAGGCTAATTTAAGTGTTCTGAACATGTTTAAGGTAGCCTAGGCTAAGCTATGATTTTCACTAGGATAGGTATATTAAATGCATTTTTTACTTAAAATATTTCCAACTTATGATGAATTTATCAAGATGTAACCCTATTGTAAATCTAGGAACATATTTACATTTATAATATTAATAGTTGTTTTAATGTCCTTGCATACTAATTATAATTGGTTGTACTAAATACAACCAATATTGACTATATTTTCTTCTTTACATGCTTTGGTTAGATATCAAACATTGTGAAATTTCACCTTATTGGCTCTGTACTTTTTTGTATTCCTTACAATATTTCTGAGCTTAGTTTTGGCAAACAGTTAAAAAACTAATTTGGTTTATTAGAGGCTTGTTTTTAAGCTTTATTAGGTAGGACCAGGGTAACTTTTAATTTAAGGTTAAATGATTCCATTACTACTGAAGCAATTGCTTCTGAGTATTCTATCTGATGCCCTGATTATGAAGTTTCTTCAGTCTGGTTTTTGAGAATGTAAACTTTTATCAGTCCTGTGTGAGCATCAGCAATCTTTTTCTTTTTGAGAGAGACAGGGCGGAGGGGAGCCAGAGACAGTCAAACAGGAAGGGAGAGAGATAAGAAGCATCAACTCACAGTTGCGTCACTTTAGTTGTTCATTGCTTGCCAGCAACCTTGGGCCTCAAGCCAGCTTGATCCCACCATGAGATCATGTCCCAGCTCAAGCTGGTGACCCTGCACTCAAGCTGGTGAGACTGTGCTCAAGCCAATGACCTCGGGGTTTTGAACCTGGGTCCTTAGTGTCCCAGGTCGATGCCTTATCCACTGCTCCACCACTGGTTAGGCGTCAGCAATCTTTTTTTGATGGTTCTTTCCCCAGGAGTCTCAGCTGAAGACTTAAGGGGACCTCTCTTCAGATCTTTGGCTCTCTCTCTCTCTCTTTCTCTCTCTTTCTCTTACTGTCTCTCTCTCTCTCTCTCTCTCTCTCTCTTAATCTCTCTAGTGCTTTGCCCTGCAAATTCTAGCCAGTGAGTTTTCCCAAATTATCAACTCTGTCTCCTCAACTCAGGGAGACCTCAGGGCTCTCCCTAATTCCTCCTCTCTGAGCTACTGCCTGGAAATTCTCTCCAGATAGTAAGCTGGGGAAACTATGGGGCTCGTCTCTTTCATTTCCCTTCATGGAGCACTGTCTTGTGCTGCTTGTTGTCCAATATCTGAAACTGCTGTTTCAAATATTTTGTCCAGTTTTTTAGTTTTTTAAGGAAGGCAACAAACTGAGTTCCTGTTACTCTATTACGGCAGAAAGCAGAAGTCCCAGCAGCTGTATTTCAGTTACAGATGTGCTATTTTTCCCTGAGCAAGTTAGTTAACCTCTCAGACCTCACTTCCTCAAAAGGTTTTTTAAAAAAACAACTTTTTTAAAAAGCAGTTTTAGATTCACAGCAAAATTAATGGGAAGGCATATAGATTTCCCATATATCCCTTGTCCTCACACATGAATAGCCTTCTCCATTATCAACATCCCCACCAGAATGGGACATATGGCACAATTGTTGAACCTACATTGACTCATCATTATCACCCAGAGTCCATAGTTCACATTAGGCTTCACTCTTGGTGTTATATAGTCTCTGGTTTTGGACAAATATACAATAACATGTATCCACCATTATAGTATCATATAGAGTAGTTTCACTGCCCTGAAGATCTTCTGTGCTCCACCTGTCCATCTTTTCTGATATTCCATCTTCTGGCAACCACTGATCTTTTTATTGTCTCCACAGTTTTGCCTTTTTTTCAGAATGTCATATAGTTGAAATCATATAGTATGTGACCTTTTCATATTGACTTCTTTCATTTAGTAATACATATTTAAGTTTCTTCCATGTCTTTTCGTGGCTTGATATATCATATCTTTTCAGCACTAAATACTATCCTATTGTGGATGTATTCATTTATTTACATAATGAAGGATGGTTACTTCCAGGTTTTAGCAATTATGAATAAAGCTGCTATACACATATATCTATCTGCATGTAGGTTTTTGTGTGGGTATAAAATTTTCAACTCCTATGGGTAAAAACCAAGGAGCACGATTACTGGATATTGTGATAAGAATATGTTTAATTTTGTAAGAAACTGCCAAACTGTCTTCCTAAGTGACTATACCATCTTGCATTCTCACCAGCAATCAATAAGAGTTTCTGTTAATCCACATCCTCACCAGCATGTGGCTTTGTCAGTGCTCTGGATGTTGGCCCTTCTAATAGGTGTGTAGTGGGATTTCATTGTTGTTTTCATCTGCATTTCCCTGATGACATATGTTGTGGAATATCTTTATATTAATTTATTTGCCATCTGTTTATCTTTTTTAGTTAGATGTCTGTAAAGGTTTTTGACCTATTAGTTTATTGGGTTTTTGTTTTCTTATTGTTGAGTTTTAAGAGTTCTTTGAGTATTTTGGATAACAGTCCTTTATCAAATAAGTGTTTTGGTTCTGGCTGGTTGGCTCAGTGGTAGAGTGTTGGCCCAGCATGTGGAACTCCCGGGTTCAATTCCTGGTCAGAGTACATGGGAGAAGTGCCCATTTGCTTCTCCACCCTTCCCCCTCTCCTTTCTCTCTATCTCTCTCTTCCCTTCCTGCAACCAAGGCTCCATTGGAGCAAAGTTGGCCCGGGCGCTGAAGATGACTCCATGGCCTCTGCTTCAGGCACTAGAATGGCTCCAGCCACAACAGAGCAATGCACTAGATGGGCAAAGCATTGCACCCTGGTGGGCATGCCAGGTGGATCCTGGTCGGGCACATGCGGGAGTCTGTCTGACTGCCTCCCTGCTTCTAACTTCAGAATAAAAAAAAAATTTAAATTTAAAAAAGATAAGTGTTTTGTGAGTATTTTCTCTAAGTCTGTGGCTTGTCTTCCTATTTTTTTGACAGTGTCTTTCACAGAGTAGAAAATTTTAATTTTAATGAAGTTAAACTTACCAATTCTTTTTTTCATTGATTGTGCCTTTGGTGTGGTGTTTACAAAGTCATCAGCAAATCCAATGTCATTTGGATTTTTTCCTATGCTACTCTCTAAGAGTTTTATAGTTTTGTGTTTTACATTTAGGGATATGGTCCATTTTGGGTTATTGTTTGTGAATGGTGTAAAGTCTGTGTTTAGATTAATTTTTTTTTTGCATGTGGAGATCTAGTTGTTCCAGCACCATTTGTTGAAAACTGAAATGATTTTAAATGATACTTATACATGTATAATACAAATATCAGTTGTCTGTATATCCCCAAGCTCTGTGAAATTCAAATTACATTTGGTTCAAATATTCACCCTGGTATCTCTGAGGATTCTCTGGGCTTAGTTCCCTCTTGGGAACTAAGCTCTAGCTGAGATCTTGCTTCCAGCAACACTATAACCCCTCTACTTAGTCTTTCTTCTTCTCCCTTTTCCCTACTGCATCCTCTCCCCAGAGCCTGCCCAATCTCTTCGCCCTGAAGCAGCACTCATCCATAATATATGTGAACAGATATTATCAAAGGAAGAGATCCATAGAGGAGATGATGCTTCCAGGCAGAATGACCTAAATTGGATTTTACTATTTCTGAATTCAAAATTCCCTGGCCCATTTCTTCCTATGGGGCAATCACCCTATATCTCTTCCATCGGGGTTATAGTCTCTTAGCATTGTGTTGGGTCCCTCTTGGGGTCACTGCTGGCCTGTATGACAGCTTTGTGCACATTTTTAAAAGGCAGCTCTCCTTAAGGAGTTTTGCAATTTGCAGCTTGATGGCAGAAAGTAGGCCAGGTCTCAGCCCCAGTGCCCACTCACTTTGCTTTAGCCCCATCTTTCTTCTAACTTACTTGTCCTCAGTACTCCAAATTCTCATTCATTTTTTTTCTTTTCTTTCTTTTTTTAGTGAGAGAGAGACATACACACACACAGGGACAGAGAGACAGGAAGGGAGAGAAAGATGTGGAGCATCAATTCTTTGTTGCAGCATCTTGGTTGTTCATTGATTGCTTTCGCATATGTGCCTTGACCAGGGGGCTCCAGCAAAGCCAGTGACCCCTTGCTCAACCCAGCAACCTTGGGCTCAAGCCAGCGATCATGGGGTCATGTTTATGATCCCACGCTCAAGACAGTGACCTTACACTCGAGCCAGATAAGCCTGAGCTCAAGTCTGTGACATCAGGGTTTCAAACCTGGATCCTCAGCGTCCCAGGATGAAGCTCTATCCACTGTGCCACCACCTGGTCAGGCTCATTTATTTCTGATAAAGCAGTTTAGTCTTTTTATTACTGGCTCCAGGCCATCCAAGTTATTCCCAAAGGCCTCATCTTTATAATTAATTTTAAAATGTGCTCTTAACCTTTAACACTTATAACTCTGGAAGGAACACAAGTCTGTTGACTCCCCCCCACACACCGCCCAGTATATCAACATCATGATGATGATGATAATGGTAATGATGAAGATAATGACAATAGCTCTTAAGTAAATATGCTTAAGTTATTACACGAAGAGAAAAATGGTCTTTTCCAGGAAAATCAACGGTCATTCTTTTGCCATGTAAGAGATCGAATGTTACACCCTCATTTACTACAGAAATCAGAGTCTGTAAAGTTCTTTAAGCTCTCAAAATTAAAAATGTTTTACTGTGCAGATACATTTTGTAAATGTAAATGTATAGCAGGAAACCGGCAAGTTCCTGGAACAAAACAGAATGTCAGCCCAGCTTTATGAAGCAGATGCATTGTATTAGTCATCACATTCTTTAACAGACATGGGGAATGTATATCTGCAATTCTAAATGCACCAACAGCATTTGGTGGAAGTAAAAAAGGCAGTGTATTAAATGTTCACACCAATGATAAACTATGTCTTGGTTTCAAAACTTTAAAATGAGAATAAAACTATCCTAGAAGCAAAAAGTATTGTACTTCATATTTAGATCCCCGACAACACATGCCTCTATATTCTTTCAATATCACTGTTGCTAAATACATGCACAATCATCTTTCAAATAGAAACTGTAGAATCAGTATATTCGTAACTAGGCATAAGATTAACTGAATAGTCTTTCTCTAGACTCAACCCATAGAATTGAAGAAATTTGAGAAGATATGAGTAGTAGAGACCAACTTCTCTAAGCCTCAGTTTTATCATCTGTATATGGGTAAAATAAAGTACACCTTCATAAGGTTACTATAAAGATGAAATGACTCAATACACATAAAGTGCTTAACATAGTGCCTAGAACATAATATTTTCCACTGCTCTGCAGAAACTCAGGAGGAACTGCAAAGGGAAGACAGGAAGATTATTTATTCCTGGTATTAGTCCATCCAGTTTGACAAATATTTAATGGCCTTCTACTTTATGCTAAGAATTGGGCTGGGAACTGCTATAAGAGGAAATAAAAAAGTGTGCTGTGATAATTTTGTCTGAGAAAGAGAGAGTGCATGAAAAATATTGAGCATATTATACTTTATTAACTGGATTTTGTTTTAAAATATTGAGTATGCCATACTTAAATGAGAAAATATATTGAACTTTAAGATTTTTTTAAAGTATTTATTTTAGAGAGATGAGAGAGAGAAAAAGAGGAGGGAGGGTGAGTAGAAAGCATCAACTCATAGTAGTTGCTTCTGCTATGTGCCTTCACCAAGCAAGCTTGAGGTTTTAAACCAGTGACCTCAGCATTCCAGGTCGATGCTTTAACCACTGCACCACTGCAGGTCAGACATAAACTTTAAGTATTATCTTAGATTGCTCTAAATATACATCTTTAATTTAATGTATACTATTTTATATACATGATATAAATACTTCTGTATTTGTCAGTAATGTTAATCAAAGAATGTTTTATTTTTAAGTATCACTAACCCTTGCTTCCTTAATAAATAAAAACAAATAAGCCAACTGGAGTAGAGTCCTCACATCTAATTATTGGGCCTTAGGAGTAAATAAATCAAGCACTACCTCTTACTTCTGAAATAGTGAACTTGGAGATGTACTAGGACAGGGGTCAGGAACCTATGGCTAACGAGCCAGATGTGGCTCTTTTGATGGCAACATCTGGCTCACAGACAAATCTTTAATAAAAAAAATAATAACATTAAAATATATAAAACATTCTCATGTATTACAATCCATTCATTTCCTACCGCTCATGTTCATGGTGTCGGGTGGCTGGAGCCAATCACAGCTGTCCTCCAGGACAACACCAAATTTTTATTGGATAATGCGTAAGGTACATGGGTCCTTGTGAGGTCAGGAAGTAAACTTCTCTCCTTTTAATCAAGTAGTCCGCTAGCTAATTGCAGAAACCCTTTTGACGAAGAATATGGGTAAAAGAAAAAAAGATGAGGAGTATCGTATTTTTCAACAGGAATGGACAGAGGGATTTGCCTTTGTGGAGAGAGCAGGTTCTGCAGTGTGTCTAATATGCAATGATAAAATTGCATTGATGAAACGGTCAAATAAAAAGTGGCACTTCGACACACGCCATACTACATTTGCATCGAAATATCCAGCGGGGAACAGCAGGAAGAAAGCATGTCAAGAGCTACTGTGCAGAGTGCAAGCTAGTCAGCAGCAACTCCGTGTTTGGACTCAACAAGGTGACTGGTGCTTTAGCAATTGTGAGAAGCGGAAAGCCATTCACAGATGGGGAGTATGACAAAACATTCATGCTTGATGTTGCCAGTGAACTTTTTGACCACTTTTCTGATAAAGACAAGATAATCAAACAAATAAAAGACACACCCCTGTCTGCAAGAATTGTTCATGATCGTACCATCATGATGGCAAATCAAATTGAGGCAACACAAGTGAAGGGCATAAATGCAGCACCATTCTTTTCTCTTGCTTTGGATGACTCAACAGACGTAAGCCATTTATCCCAATTCAGCGTGATTGCAAGGTATGCTGTCGGTGACACACTACATGAGGAAAGTCTTGCTGTTTTGCCTATGAAAGACAACAAGAGGGGAGGATTTATTCAAGTCTTTCACTGAGTTCGCTAAAGAAAAAAATCTACTGATGGATAAACTTATTTCGGTGTGTACTGATGGTGCTCTGTGCATGGTGGGGAAAAACAGAGGATTCGTAGCGCTTCTTCATGAACATGAAAAGAGACCCATCCTAAGTTTTCACTGCATCCTAAATCAGGAGGAGCTTTGTGCTCAGATGTGTGGCAAGCAGCTTGGTGAGGTGATGTTGCTGGTCATTTGGTTGGTCAACTTTATTGTTGCCCGAGCTTTAAATGATCACCAGTTTAAAACACTTTGAAGTTGGGAATAATTATCCTGGTCTGCTTCTGCACAGCAATGTGCGTTGGTTGTCAAGGGGGAGGTTACTCAGCCATTTTGCGGCTTGTCTGAGCGAAATCTAGACTTTTCTTGAAATGAAAAATGTCGAGCATCCTGAGTTAGCTAACACTGAGTGGCTCCTGAAGTTCTAATGTCTCGTGGACATCACTGAACATCTGAACCAGCTCAGTGTGAAAATGCAGGGCATTGGAAATACAGTCTTATCCTTTCAACAAGCAGTGTTTGCCTTTGAAAACAAGCTGGAGGTCTTCATCACCAACATTGAAACAGGTCGTTTACTACACTTTGAAAAACTGGGAGAGTTTAAAGATTCATGCACAGCAAGTGACCCTGTTCAACATATTGATCTCCAGCAGCTAGCAGGCTTCATATCTAATCTCCTGCAGTCATTCAAAGCACGCTTTGGAGAATTTCGTGAGCGCACTCGTCTTTTTAAGTTCATCACCCATCCACACAAGTGTGCAGTGGACAGCGCCGACCTGAGTTACATCATCGGTGTCTCTGTCAGAGATTTTGAGCTATAAGCTGCTGACCTGAAGGCCTCAGACATGTGGGTGAATAAGTTCAAGTCACTGAATGAAGATTTGGAAAGACTTGCACAACAGCAAGCAGAGTTGGCGAGCAAACACAAGTGGGAGAAATGAAAAAACTTCAACCCGTGGACCAGCTGATTGTCAAAACTTGGAACGCCCTTCCCGTCACATACCACACCCTGCAGCGTGTGAGTATTGCTATAGTGAGAATGTTTGGCTCTATGTATACATGTGAGCAGTCTTTCTCACATCTAAAGAACGTTAAGACCAACCTACAATCACCTTTAATGGATGGAAGTCTCAACGCCTGCATGAAGCTTAACCTCACCACATATCAACCAGACTACAAAGCCATCAGCAAAACCATGAAGCACCAGAAGTCGCATTAATGGTAAGAAGTACTTTATTCATCATTGGTTAGCAACAGCATAACAACGTTATTAAAAAGAATTCAGAGACTTATTGTACTTTAAAAGTGTTGGTCTTACATAAAATGCACACATTTACTTGTATTTAGTGTTAAACATATTGTATGGCTCTCACAGAATTACATTTTAAAATATGTGGTGTTTATGGCTCTCTCAGCCAAAAAGGTTCCTGACCCCTGTACTAGGACATGCAGGTCCTTGTTCCTGATGACAAGGGTGAATGGGCTTGTAGGCAGAGGCGGATTAAGGTCTGTTGAGGCCCTGGGCACAGAAGAAAATATTGGGCCCTTAATAAGAGAGACAGGGAAAATAAAAATATATGTTAACCATATTTTTAAATAAATAAAAATATTATGTATTATTATACTATTAATGTTTTATTTCTAATAAAATTTGAATATAATATATGTATAAAATAAATAATAGCATAATAATCACAAAATATTGAACTAATTGTTGAACACATGTAAAAGTATAATTATAATTAAGGACAGTATACATATAATAGGAGTAACAAATTTGAATAAAAAATCAGAATTTTACTTGAATTTAAAATTACAAATTGAAAATATCTAAATAAATTTTTTATTGCTTTTCATTTTGCAAACTTATTAACTATCTCATCACAATCAATAATTTTAAGTAAATTATATATATAAAATAGCCATATTATTTAGTCTTCCCTATATATAAAATAAATGTAAAATAGCCATATTTAGTCTTTCCTCTGACATTGAATTTCTTAGATAATTTTTTACTCTTTTTAGACAAGAAAATGAGCATTACCCCAATATGTTTGAAATTGGCATGGTTAACAAAATTTTCAAAATAATTTTCACATTTGGAAAAGTTGGTTTCATATCTAATGCTTTTTTGTATATATTATTAATTAATCACTTGTCTTCTACATCTAAAAAGATTAAAAACTGTTCCAACTCATCTTTAAAATTACTTGAATCAATGTCATTTTTATACACTTCTATTAAATTATTATTATGATTATTATTATTATTTTGTATTTTTCTAAAGTGAGAAGCAGGGAGGCAGATAAACTCCTGCATGCATCCGACCAGGATCCAACCGACAAGCCCACTAGGGGGTGATGCTCTGCCCATCTGGGTCGTTGCTATATTGCACCTGGAGCCATTCTAGCACCTGAAGTGGAGGCCATGGAGCCATCCTCAGCACCTGGGCCAACTTTGTTCCAATGGAGCCTTGACTGTGGGAGGGGAAGAGAGAGATAGAAATAGAGGAGAGTGGGAAGTGTGGAGAAGCAGATGAGCACTTCTCTTGTGTGCCCTGACTGGAAATCGAACCTGAGACTTCCACACATTGGGCCAATGCTCTACCACTGAGTTAGCCAGCAGGGCTTCTTCTATTAAATTATTAACGCATTTTTTCTTTTTCTTCTACACACAATGTAAACACAGAAAAATTTCTAAAACTACTTACAACATTTTCATAGATTTTTCCATGTCTGTATTAGTTCTGCTATTAAATGATTTCATATTATGTAGACTACATTATGTAAAAAAATTCCTTTGGATTTTCTGTATATGTTCACTTGTGATCATCCTCAAAAGTTTTATTTGTTAGTTCTTTAACTTCTGATTTGATTTTGTTGAAATTATCTTCTTTTCATTAATAAAAATTTCTACACTTTTTAAAAAGACTTTATTCAATTTTTAGAGAGAAAAGAGAGAGAGAGAAGTGGGAGGAGCAAAAAGCATTAACTCCCATATGTGCCTTGACAAGGCAAGCCCAGGGTTTTGAACCAGCGACCTCAGTGTTCCAGGTCGATGCTTTATCCCACTGCACCACCACCAGTTATTAAAAGGTCAGTGAAAATTTCTGGACCTTTTAATAACTATGCACCTTTAACAACTGTGCAGTCAATAGATTGTAAAGATTTACTTGTTGCATTGATCTTTTGCTAAATTTTATTCCATAGGACTGTCATTACAGCAGTTTCATAATTATTCATTTCTTTAAGTAATGACTTTGCTTCAATAACAATTTTTTTTCTTTTGTGGAATTGCATATCTCATCTAACGCCTCTTTTATATTTTTGTAGCCATATATATTTTTTTTTTTACAGAGACAGAGAGAGTCAGAGAGAGGGATAGACAGGAACGGAGAGATGAGAAGCATCAATCATTAGTTTTTCGTTGCGCATTGCTACACCTTAGTTGTTCATTGATTGCTTTCTCATATGTGCCTTGACCGCGGGCCTTCAGCGGACTGAATAACCCCTTGCTCAAGCCAGCGACCTTGGGTCCAAGCTGGTGAGCTTTTGCTCAAACCAGATGAACCTGCGCTCAAGCTGGTGACCTTGGGGTCTCGAACCTGGGTCCTTCCGCATCCCAGTCCGACGATCCTCACCGCCTGGTCAGACTGGAGCCATATTTTAACGCTAAAACTGCATCAGCCCTGGCAGACCACCTTGTATCTGACAATTTCTTTAATATGTAAGAACCTTTATCCAATTTATTGCATAACATGTTCCATCGAAACGTCGAAACGTTGTTGCAGAGAAAAAAACAAATTTTGCATGAATAAAAAATATCTGGAAGCATTATTACAACTCCCTGCAACAACATTACCAACTGAATTAAGTGGATGACTAGGGCATGAAATAATGTTACTGATGGAGCATGTTGTCTCATTCTTACTCGCAGACCATTGTACAGTACTTACCTGATGTATTTGCTGCATTGTCATAGAATTGTCCACGGCAATATTTTCTATTTACTGGCAGATTTTGCAAGGTAGATAAAATTGTCTCTTCTAGATACTCCGCATCATGTCTTTCTATAGGAAAGAACATTAAAAATCTCTCTTTAACATCCCCTTTTGCTGATAAATAGCGCACTACAAAAGTAAGTTGATCCACATGCACATCGGGTGTAGAATCTGAAATACTACTATAATATTTTGCGCATTTTATTTCTTCCACAATGTGTGCCATAAGAGAATCACAATTATTTGCACAAGTTCATCACAAGTCTGATGCGATAAGTAATTTACATGTCAGCTACCTTGATGCCGGGGTCCAGCCCCGGGGGGGATCCAGGGGTCCCACAGGAGGAGACGGCGTCGGCGAAAGTCGAGTGAGGGAGCCGAATTCTTTTCTTTCTCTTTATTCTCCGGTTAGCATTTACTGCCAGGCATCTCTACCAAATGCTAGTATAGCTCCCTTTTTATACACGCACACCGAGTTACAATCACATGGTGTTAATTATTATTTTTGTTTTCACTGTGTTTGCATGTTTCCGGATAACAGTTAATTTACATCTATGAGTCACAAATCAGGTAGCAAATCATTCAAAATAACTTGAATAGCGATAACAACATTAGTAAAAGCTTTTAAAGTATTAGTCTGTTGTGAGTTAAGGGGCAGAGAGAGATTTAGCAGACGACTAACAATGGACCACCGCTTACTCAGGTAAATGGCCTTGAGTTTATGCAGTGTCCTACTTTTTCTCACAGGATTCTGAAAGGCTTGCCTCTAAAGAAATTAACATAACATTAAGAATAGCTTTCACCCAAAGATATGCAGAGTGCACTTGCAAGATAGCCCACCAGCAACACAAGACATTCCATGGATTTCCCTACATTTTTAAATCTCATGAGAACATCTCATTGAGAAAGCCTAGCAATTGCCTTTAGTCAAAAGACAATTCTCTTAGTAAAACATTCTTTTCTTGCTGACTACGCTCTCATCCTAGGCCACACAATGGGCCATCCTACTATACCTTACCTAAGATACTATTGTCTAATCAAATATTACTTATTTATTATATTTAAACACTAGTTAAGTTCTGACTCTATTCTTCTCAGAATATACCACTATTTGTAGATCAAATAAGCAAGAAGAAAGGAATGTTTCTCTACTTATCACATGAAAAGCCTAGGGAGGAAAAATGTTAAGTGAAGGCCGAAGGGTGCTCTGTGCACAGCCACTGCCTCCTAACCATTCACAAGTCACAATCTATTCTTTCTAACATGATTAAGAAGGAATTCTCCTACAAACTTAACCCTTTACGAGGGATATCATAGCCAGCCTCTTATGTCTATGAGCCCAGTTCAAGGGGCTTACAGGCTTTTCTGTGGAACTCACACCCTCTGTCTCATTTCCAAAGAAATCACTACGAATCTACAGGGAAAGCACGGTACTATTATCCCTGTGCCATAATTAATAGCACATACCCAGAAAAGGGGGGATATAAGGCCAGATTAATTCAAAAAGTCAAAGGGGGAAGTATCGTTGTGTCTTTCCTTTGCGGTGACTTTGTCACCCCACAGCCATTGGTCTTCACTGCAGTGACTTTGTCACTCCGCAGCCATTGGTCTTCTCTGCTGTGACTTTGTCAATCAGCAGTTTTTGATCTTCTTCTGCTGTGACCTTGTCAGCCAGCAGTTGTGGGTCTTCTCCTGCTGTGACCTTGTCAGCCAGCAGTTGTTGATCGGCTCCCGACACCTTGATTTCCATACATTTGTAAGTGCAACTTTAAAAAATCTTCATATTTGCTTAAATACCCTAATCTTGTTCAAATAATTGCCTTTTTTCGAAGATATTGCACTCTCACTATGGCCTCTAAAAGCAATGCCCAAACTTGCGAAAAATTTCATTGTAGATACAATTCATCACAGAATATCTCTCCAATAATTTTCTTTTTGCGATTTAATTTGCAGATTTTGAACATCTATGTGATTTAACGTAGAGGAGTGCTTATAAAATGTACACATTGAAGCGATGTGTTCTTTCGACATTTCATGCTTGGACAAAGTTATTTCAATAATTTTCCATTTTTGGAACCCTGTAGTCAACTTAGACTTTGAACCCAAAAATATTTTGCATGGGTAGTAATAAATTGATTTGGATGTTTCGAAAAAAATTAGCCACATCCTTTCTTCTTTTCCACCATTCGAAATTTTTCTGTAAAAATGGTCTTTACACAAGCCTCTGTTGTAAATGCTATCACCATGTTTATAGACCTATTTTAGTTATATTGCCTATATTTTTTGGCTTATTTGAAATTAGAGGTTCAACAATTTCATTAGATAAAACATTAGGTGAGAGCGCAATATCTATTAGTGTAACTTTGAATGGAATATTTTCCATTTGCGTTTAAATATTTTCTAATGGACTTTCTTCTAGATTTCTTTCTACTGGTTTTTCACCTGGTTGACTGTTGACTGGTTCTTCATCTTCTTCATCATTGTTGCTTTCTTCTATACCTTGGTTTTCAACTTCAACTAACTCTTTTTGTTGACTGATGGAAGCTCCTTGTTCTTCATTTTTATTGTTGCTCGAATTATGATGGCCTGAATGATCAGGGCCAGTTATAAATTTGTCCAATGCTCCTTTCTGTTGATTGGCAACTTGCTTGCATCTTCTTTTGTCTTTTTTCAGCCCCTGATAGATGTCATTTCATTTTTCTAGCTAACAATGAAAAGAAAAAAATAAAATTTAATAGTCTGAATGATTAGGATACTAGAGATTTTTCATTATAGTGCAATAAACTAATGATTAATTAAAATTCAAAAATTATTCATAAACTGAAAATCCAGGTGCCGATGTAACAACAGGAATTAATTTTATCTTAATATAATTTCAACAATAGGAATTAATTTTATTTTAATATTATTTCAACTTACCTGAATATTTATTTATATGCACAGAAAACTTTTTTTTTAAAATAATTTTATTTTTTTAACGGGGTGACATCAATAAATCAGGATACATATATTCAAAGATAACAAGTCCAGGTTATCTTGTCGTTCAATTATGTTGCATACCCATCACCCAAAGTCAGATTGTCCTCTGTCACCTTCTATCTAGTTTTCTTTGTGCCCCTTCCCCTCCCCCTTTCCCTCTCCCTTTCCCCCCTCCCCCATAACCACCACACTCTTATCAATGTCTCTTAGTTTCACTTTTATGTCCCACCTACGTATGGAATAATGCAGTTCCTGGTTTTTTCTGATTTACTTATTTCACTTCGTATCATGTTATCAAGATCCCACCATTTTGCTGTAAATGATCCAATGTCATCATTTCTTATGGCTGAGTAATATTCCATAGTGTATATGTGCCACATCTTCTTTATCCAGTCATCTATTGATGGGCTTTTTGGTTGTTTCCATGTCCTGGCCACTGTGAACAATGCTGCAATAAACATGGGGCTGCATGTGTCTTTACGTATCAATGTTTCTGAGTTTTGGGGGTATATACCCAGTAGAGAGATTGCTGGGTCATAAGGTAGTTCTATTTTCAGTTTTTTGAGGAACCACCATACTTTCTTCCATAATGGTTGTACTACTTTACATTCCCACCAACAGTGGATGAGGGTTTCTTTTTCTCCACAGCCTCTCCAACATTTGCTATTACCTGTCTTGCTAATAATAGCTAATCGAACAGGTGTGAGGTGGTATCTCATTGCAGAGAAAACTATTTTTAATACTATAAATGAAATAAGTACATATCCACAAACTAATTTACATCCTTGCATATTTGGATATATTTGCACTGCAGGAGAACCTTTGTAAGTACAAAATAGCAAATATGATTCTATTGCTCTGATGAGTGGTAGCCCAATGGCATAGAGCCTATGCAGCATAGTATGTGTATAGTATGGAGCATAGTATGAAATAATGAAAATAAGCGAATATAAACATACTATCAGGTTTTACCACCGATTGTAAACTTGTACATAATTACAGGAGTGACATCAGAAAAATAGCACTGTAAGGAGCGCTTCCGATACCTCTCCCCAAAATTTCAACAAGTTCTACAAGCAGAGACAGAAAAATCTATCCCTGGAACATCTGGTAGTCCCACACACTGAACAAGAAGTTATGATTGGGTGAAAAGTTGGCTAAATATATAATCAACCCTGAAGGAAATAAGATGGAGAACGGAACACTCTGCCTTCCTCACTAACCTGAGGAAGGGCTGCTTTCACTTGGAACTGAGAGAGAGTGGGGGCTGTGGGCATGGAGGGAGCCGGGCTGGGGCACAGACGTTCAAGCCAAGGAAAGAACGTGCCAGCAGCAACTCAGCTCACGTGAGCCAATGCCGGCACCAGACACCAACAAAGGCGGGCGAGCAGTGGCCGCCATTACCCCTGATATCCTGGTCAGGGAGTGCGGACAGTGTGCAAGAGGTTCCTCCTAGCGCCCTGGGCGTGGGCTCACGTGTTCCCAGACAAAAGGGCAGGGTCAAAGGCTCCTGCATGGGCTGTGACCAGAGTCTTGGTGTGGTCCCTGCTCCCCCAGCAACAGCACGCAAAGATTGCACAAAAGCGAACTTCCCAATGCCTGGACTTCCTCAGGTGGGTGGGGTGCCTCAGGCTAACATCCAGGGGAAGAAAAAATATGGAAACACTAGGGGAGAGGCGCGCAGGAAGCTTGCAGACTGTCTCTGGAGCAGATCTGCAGATCCAATCGCTGAAATTAGCTTAACCCACAGTCTGCTCACTGCCCAACTGGCTTACGCAACTCAAGTTGACAAGGTCTCTCTCAGATCAGCGATCTAAGACAAGAGACGTGATATTTTTTAGTGCCTCTTGCTCTGCATGTAGGGATGGGGCAATTTCCTGTCAGCCAATACAGGGTGAAAAACACATTTTTATGGAACAAACCTCAGAGAACACTGCAGAAGTTAGACAGGCTAGGTTGTAGGCTTTTTAACAAGGAAGAAGCCTGCAGAGAGCAATCCCATGGAACTCTAAGGCAAATTTAACTAGATATACCTGGGGAACTGAACAGAAGTCAACACACCCCCCTACCTGCTTAAGCTGGTGGCTCTGATTGGCAGAGCTTTCATACTCAGGGCTGTGCACTAAAAAGAGGGACGTAGCAGCTTTTAAAACCTCCTGTTCTGCAGGCATCTTCTTCCCAGGCAATACAGGTTACAAAGTGCAAATAGCCTGGGGAGAGTGATTCCACAGAGTGCTGAGGCATACTGGACACGCCTGAAGGCTCATAGAAAGACACCTAGAGAGCAATTGGCCCCCAGCCCTGCCTGATTACACTGGTGGCTCTGACAGAGCCTTACCCAGAACCCTGCACTGAGTAGGCATAGAGTAGGGATCTGCCAGCTCTTTGAGCTTCTTAATCTCCAGGCAGTGGCAGCGGCAACCTCATAGCTGGATCATCAGGCTGCTAATTCAGGAAGGAGAGACTAGGAGAGAGGCTCTGGGAAAATGGACTCTCCCATTGTTGGAGCCTGCAAATGCTAACAAGCCCCAACTACCAATGAGACTGAGGCCTAGTATATGATGTCGCCATAGAGACACATCAACTGCAAATCTCTACCTAAGTGTGCATCAGGGGCAAAGCCTGGGGTACAGAGCCACCCAAAGGAAGAGGGAGAGGAAAGAAAAAGGAAGAAAAGAACCGCTCAAAATCAAGAAAAATCCACAGTCTTTAACAGTCTTTATAACATTTTCCACTTTTTTTTGTTTCTTTCATCTTCTTATTTTTCTTTTTTTTTCTTCTTCCACCTTGGTCCTTTTATTCTTTGCTCATCTTATTCTTTTCTCTTCATCTTGAACTACATTACCAATAAGTGTTACATTTCCCTTTTTTTCCTCTTTTCTTGTTTCTCTCTCTCCATGAGGGTTACACTCCAAAACCCTTAACTCTCTCCTTTCTTTTTTTTTTCTTTTTTCCATTTTTCTTTTATCTCTCTCTCTCTTATTTTCTCCTTTTCTATTCCTCTCATTTGATCCTCACTAATGAACAAATTATTTTATTTTGGATTCAAATTTTTTCTTTGTGGCATTTTGCATGCTTTTTACTTTGCTTTTTAACTCATCAGCATTCCTCCAAACCCCGGCTCTCCAGTCTATGTAGTTTTTGTTCCACTTAATACAACAGTATTTTTTTTTCTTTTTCTTGTTTCCCTCTTATCCCTTTTAATATATCTCTCAGTCAAGCATCATTTACAAGCAAATTATTTTATTCTTAATCCAAATTTTTTCCTTTTTTGCATTTTGTGGGTCCTTACTTTCCTTTTGCCCCTTTATCATTTCTCCCCAACTCAGGCCCTCCATTATAGGTAGTTTTTGTTCCATTTAACACAATATAATTCTCAGTTTTTGATGGTATTTTCTCAAAGAGGGGGAAAAAAGAAAAAAAGAAATAATTTTTTAATTATTTTTTATTGTTGTCTTTTTTTCTTTAAATTCTTTAATAATTCTCAGTGGTATTAACAAAACCACCCTCAGATGCCATTAAGAAAAAGAAAATAGAATATCATGGATACAAAAGACAGAGATGTAGCACAGATAGATGAGAAAAATCTATAGAAAAAAAATTTAACAGATTGAAAACCTTGAGTTAAATGACAGAGAATTTAAAATTGAAGTACTAAAAATACTCAGAGATATACATGAAAACACAGAAAGGCAATTTAGGGAGCTCAGAAAACAACTCAACGAACACAAAGAATATATTACCAAGGAAATTGAAACTATGAAAACAAATCAAACAGAGATGAAAAACTCAATTCATTAACTGAAAAACGAGGTAACAAGCTTAGCTAAAAGAACTGGCCAGATAGAAAAGAAGATTAGTGACATAGAAGACAGGCAACTTGAGGCACAACAGAGAAAAGAAGAGAGAGACTCAAGAATTTTAAAAAATGAGAAAGCCCTACAGGAATTGTCTGATTTCATCAAAAAGAGTAACATAAGAATAATAGGTATATCAGAAGGAGAAGAGAGAGAAAATGGAATGGAGAACATAATCAAACAAATAATAGACGAGAACTTCCCAAGCCTGTGGAAAGAACTAAAGCCTTGAATTCAAGAAGCAAACAGAACACCGAGTTATCTTAACCCTAACAAACCTACTCCAAGGCACATCATAATGAAATTGGTACAAACCAACGACAAAGAAAAAATTGTCAAGGCAGCCAGGGAAAAGAAGAATACAACATATAAAGGAAGGCCTATTATTAGATTATCATCAGATTTCTCAGCAGAAACTCTATAAGCTAGAGGAAAGTGGACCCCAATATTTAAAGTCCTGAAAGAGAGGAACTTCCAGTCAAGAATACTGTACCCATCAAAGCTATCCTTCAAATACAAAGGAGAAATAAAAACATTCACAGATACAGAAAAGATGAGGGAATTATCATCAGAAAACCCCCACGTCAGGAAATACTAAAGTAGGTTTTCCAACCAGATACAAAGAACAAAACAAAACCACAAGTAAAAGCTCCACCAAGAACACAATAAAACCAAATTTAAACTGTGACAATAAAAACAATAAAAAGGGGAGAGGACGAAGATTAACAGTAGCAAAGGACAATGGAATGCAGAAGCACTCATAACATAGTGTACTACAATAAACATGGTAGGTACCCTTTTCATTACTTAATGGTAACCACCCCTGAAAAAAAACACCACAGAAGCACATGATTTAAAAAAGGTAGTAACAGAGGAAAGAAGTATGGATTACAACCAAACAAAAGCAAAGGATAGAAAAACAAAAGAGAAGAATCAAACAAGATACAAAACTAACAGAAAGTAATAGGGAACCCTCCAGTGTCAATAATTACACTAAATGTAAATGGATTAAACTCACCAATAAAAAGACACAGAGTAGCAGAATGGTTTAAAAAAAATCCAACTGTATGCTGCCTACAAGAAACACATCTAAGCAACAAGGATAAAAAGAAATTCAAAATGAAAGACTGGAAAACAATACTCCAAGCAAATAACATCCAAAAACAAGCAGGTGTAGCAATACTCATATCTAACAATGCTGACTACAAGACAACAAAAGTAATCAGAGACAAAAATGGTCATTTCATAATGATTAAGGGGACATTGAATCAAGAAGACATAACACTTCTTAATATATATGCACCAAACCAAGAAGCACCAAAATATATAAGACAGTTACTGACTGACCTAAAAACAAAAACTGACAAAAATACAATCATACTTGGAGACCTCAATATGCCACTGACGGCTCTAGATTATTCATCCAAACAGAAAATCAATAAAGAAATATTGGCCTTAAATGAAACACTAGAGCAATTGGATATGATAGATATCTATAGGATATTTCATCCCAAAGTAACAGAGTACACATTTTTCTCTAGTGTTCATGGAACATTCTCAAGAATTAACCATGTATTGGGCCACAAAAATAACATCAGCAAATTCAGAAATATTGAAATTGTACCAAGCACATTTTCTGATCATAAAGCCTTGAAACTAGAATTCAACTGCAAAAAAGAGGTAAAAAAACCCCACAAGAATGTGGAAACTAAACAACATACTTTTAAAAAATGAGTGGGTCGCCTGACCAGGTGGTGGCGCAGTGGATAGAGCGTCGGACTGGGATGCGGAAGGACCCAGGTTCGAGACCCCGGGGTCGCCGGCTTGAGCGCAGGCTCATCTGGCTTGAGCAAAGAGCTCACCGGCTTGGACCCAAGGTCGCTGGCTCCAGCAGGGGGTTACTCGGTCTGCTGAAGGCCCATGGTCAAGGCACATGTGAGAGAGCAATCAATGAACAACTAAGAAGTCGCAACGCGCAACGAGAAACTGATGATTGATGCTTCTCATATCTCTCCATTCCTGTCTGTCTGTCCCTGTCTATCCCTCTCTCTGACTCACTCTCTGTCTCTGTAAAATAAATAAATAAATAAATAAATAAAAGAAAAACTCGGCCCTGGCCGGTTGGCTCAGCAGTAGAGCGTCGGCCTAGCGTGCGGAGGATCCGGGTTCGATTCCCGGCCAGGGCACATAGGAGAAGCGAAAAAAAAAAAATTTAAAAATTTAAAAAATGAGTGGGTCAAAGAGGAAATAAGCACAAAGATCAAAAGATATATAATGACAAATGAAAATGACAATATGACATATCAGAACCTCTGGGATGCAGCAAAAGCAGTAATAAGAGGAAAGTTCATATCCCTACAGGCCTATATGAACAAACAAGAGAGAACCCAAGTAAACCACTTAACTTCACACCTTAAGGAACTAGAAAAAGAAGAACAAACACAACCCAAAACCAGCCAAAGAAAAGAAATAATAAAAATCAGAGCAGAAATAAATGAAATACAGTCAGAAAAACTATAGAAAAAATTAATAAAACAAGGAGCTGGTTCTTTGAAAAGATCAACAAAATTGACAAACCCTTGGCAAGACTCACCAAGGAAAAAAGAGAAAAGACTCATATAAACAAAATCCAAAATGAAAGAGGAGAAATCACCACAGATATCAAAGATATACAAAGAATTATTATAGAATACTATGAAAAACTATATGCCACCAAATTCAACAATCTAGAAGAAATGGATAAATTCCTAGCCTGAGTCATGAAGAAGCAGAAAGCCAAAACAGACCAATTAGCAGGGAGTAAATAGAAAAAAACTATTAAAAACCTCCCCAAAAATAAAAAAGTCCAGGCCCAGATGGCTATACTACTGAATTCTATCAAACATTCAAAGAAGATTTGGTTCCTATTCTACTCAAAGTCTTCCAAAAAATTGAAGAAGAAGCATTACTTCCAAACACATTTTATGAGACCAATATAACCCTCATACCGAAACCTGGCAAGGATAGCTCAAAAAAAGAAAACTACAGACCAATATCTCGAATGAATACAGATGCTAAAATACTAAACAAAATACTAGCAAATCGAATACAACAACATATTAAAAAAAATACATCATGATCAAGTGGGATTCATCCCAGAATCTCAAGAATGGTTCAACATATGTAAAATGGTTAACGTAACACACCATATCAACAAAACAAAAAACAAAAACCACATGATCCTATCAATAGATGCAGAAAAGGCATTCGATAAAACACAACACAATTTTATGTTTAAAACACTCAAGAAAATGGGTATAGAAGGAAAAGATTTCAATATGATAAAGGCCATTTATGATAAACCATCAGCTAACATCATATTAAATGGCATAAAACTGAGGACTTTCCCCCTTAAATTAGGAACAAGACAGGGTTGTCCATTCTCTCCACTCTTATTTATCATGGTGCTAGAAGTTCTAGCCCAAGCAATCAGACAAGATAAAGAAATAAAAGGCATCCATATCAGAAAAGAAGAAGTAAAGCTTTCACTTTTTGCAGATGATATGATCCTATACATCGAAAACCCCAAAGAATCCACAAAAAGATTACTAGAAACAATAAACCAATACAGTAACATCACAGGATACAAAATTAATATACAAAAGTCCATAGCCTTTCTATATGCCAACAACAAATCATTAGAAAATGAACTCAAAAAAATAATCCCCTTCATGAGTGCAACAAAAAAAATAAAATACCTAGGAATAAACATAACAAAGAATGTAAAGGACCTATATAACAAAATCTACAAAGCATTGTTAAGGGAAATCAAAAAAGATACAATGAAATGGAAAAATATTCCCTGTTCTTGGATAGGAAGAATAAATATAATCAAAATGACCATATTACCCAAAGCAATATACAAATTTAATGCAATTCCCATTAAAATTCCTATAACATTTTTTAAAGAAATGGAACAAAAAATCATCAGGTTTATATGGAACTATAAAAAACCCTTAATAGCCAAAGCAATCCTAAGAAAAAAGAACGAAGCGGGGAGCATTACAATACCTGACTTCAAATTATATTATAGAGCCACCACAATCAAAACAGCATGGTATTGGCAGAAAAATAGATACTCAGACCAATGGAACAGAATAGAAAGTCCAGAAATAAAACCACATATATATGGTCAAATAATTTTCTATAAAGAGGCCAACAGCACACAATGGAGAAAAGAAAGCCTCTTCAACAAATGGTGTTGGGAAAACTGGAAAGCCACATGCAAAATAATGAAACTTGACTAGTTTGTTCCCTTGTACTAAAATTAATTCAAAATGGATCAAAGACCTAAATATAAGACCGGAAACAATAAAGTACATAGAAGAAAACATAGGTACTAAACTCATGGACCTGGGTTTTAAAGAGCATTTTATGAATTTGACTCCAAAGGCAAGGGAAGTGAAGGCAATGATAAATGAATGGAACCACATCAGACTAAGAAGTTTTTGCACAGCAAGAGAAACTGACAACAAAATAAACAGACAGACAACTAAATGGGAAATGATATTTTCAACCAACAACTCAGATAAGAGCCTAATATCCAAAATATACAAAGAATTCATAAAACTCAACAACAAACAAACAATCCAATAAAAATACGGGAAGAGGACATGAACAGACACTTATCCCAGGAAGAAATACAAATGGCCAACAGATATATGAAAAGATGCTCATCTTCATTAGTTATTAGAGAAATGCAAATCAAAACTGCAATGAGATACCACCTCACACCTGTTAGATTAGCTATTATTAACAAGACAGGTAATAACAAAAGTTGGAGAGGCTGTGCAGAAAAAGGAACCCTCATCCACTGTTGGTGAGAATGTAAAGTAATACAACCATTATGGAAGAAAGTATGGTGGTTCCTTAAAAAACTAAAAGTAGAACTACCATATGCCCAGCAATCCCTCTACTGGGTATATACCCCCAAAGCTCAAAAACATTGGTACGTAAAGACACATGCATCCCCATGTTTATTGCAGCATTGTTCACAGTGGCCAAGACATGGAAACAACCAAAAAGCCCTTCAAGAAGATGTGGTACATATATACTATGGAATACTACTCCACCATAAGAAATGATGATATCAGATCATTTACAACAAAATGGATGGATCTTGATAACATTATATGGAGTGAAATAAGTAAATCAGAAAAAAACTAAGAACTGCATGATTCCATACATAGGTGGGACATAAAAACAAGACTAAGAGACATTGAGAAGAGTGTGGTGGTTATGGGGGGGGGCACAAAGAAAACCAGATAGAAGGTGACAGAGGACAATTTGACTTTGGTTGGCAGGTATGCAACATAATTGAATGACAAGATAACCTGAAGATGTTTTCTTTGAACATATATACCCTAATTTATTAATGTCATCCCATTAAAATTAATAAAAATTTATAATAAAAAAAACACAACACAAAACAGAATTAAAATTGCATATATGAAGCCAAACTTGGTGTCATTAGAAAAAAGTGTAACTGGCCCTGGCCGGTTGGCTCAGTGGTAGAGCGTCAGCCTGGCGTGCAGAAGTCCCGGGTTCGATTCCCGGCCAGGGCACACAGGAGAGGCGCCCATCTGCTTCTCCACCCCTCCCCCTCTCCTTCCTCTCTGTCTCTCTCTTCCCTTCCCGCAGCGAGGCTCCATTGGAGCAAAGATGGCCCGGGCGCTGGGGATGGCTCCTTGGCCTCTGCCCCAGGCGCTAGAGTGGCTCTGGTCGCGACAGAGCGACGCCCCGGAGGGGCAGAGCATCGCCCCCTGGTGGGCAGAGCGTGGCCCCCTGGTGGGCGTGTGGGATAGATCCCGGTCGGGCGCATGCGGGAGTCTGTCTGACTGTCTCTCCCCGTTTCCAGCTTAAGAAAAATACAAAAAAAAAAAAAAAAAGGTGTAACATTGGGGTTTTGTGGGGCCCTTCAGAAGTCGGGGCCCGAGGTGTGCACCCCCTGTTAAATCCAGCTCTGAGCAGATAGACTAGCTGAGTCATGAACCTGTCCACAGTAAAGAGTTGTTTTTGCCCAGCCCAGGGGTTACTGTCATTTCCAAGACCTCTTAGGATTAGGACAGGCCACGCGACTGAATGTGGGCAGAAGAGACATTCCTGAAAACTGGCCTGGACCACAAAAGATTCTCAATTTGATGCCATGCTCTCTTTGTCTTTATTTGATAGCATCTGAGGCTCTAGGCAGACATTCTTAATCATTCTGTAGTATGGATGCCTGAATCCCTTTATAGAGTATTTTTTATATATATACAATGAGACGAAGGGAGGCAGAGATAAGACTCCTGCATGTGCCCCAACTGGGATCCACCCCGCAAGCCCACAAGGAGGCAATGCTCTGCCCATCTGGGGTGTTGCTCCATTGCTCAGCAACCGAGCTCTTCTTAACTCCTGAGGTGGAGGTCATGGAGCCATCCTCAGCACCCAGGGCCAATTAGCTTCAATCAAGCCATGTCTGTAGAAGGAAGAGGAGGAGAAGGAAGAGGTAGAGGAGGAGGAGGAGGAGGAGGAGGAGGAGGAAGAGAGAGAGAGAGAGAGAGAGAGAGAGAGAGAGAGAGAGAGAGAGAGATAGGAAGGAGAGGGGGAAGGGTGGAGAAGTAGATAGGCACTTTTCCTGTGTGCCCTGACTGGAAATCGAACCTGGAACATAAAACACGCCAGGCCAATGCTCTACCACTGAGCCAACCAGCCAGGGCCCAGAGTATATTTTTAAATAAACTTTTTATTTTGGGATGATTTTAGATAAGTTGTAAAGGTAGTGTCTTAGTCCATTTAGCCTGCTATAACAAAATATCATAGGCTGAGTGGCTTATAAACAACAAATTTATTTCACACAGTTCTGAAGGCTGGGAAGTCTACGATCAAGGTATTAACTGATTCCGTGTCTGATGAGGGCCCACCTCTTCATAAACTGCTGTCTCCTTACTGTAACTTCACATCAAAGGGCAAGGGATTTCTCTGGGGCTTCTTTTGTAAGGGCGCTAATCCTGGCCAGGGGAGGCACTAAGCACCTCCCAAAAGAACCACCTCCTAATGCCATCATTTTAGGGGGTAGGATTTCAACCTACCCCCTAAAGGGATATAAACAGTCCATTGCAATAGGAGAAAGAATCTCTATATACTCTCTACTTAGTTTCAGTGTCTTCCAATGTTATCATCTTACATTATTGTGTAATGTAAGATTTGTACATTGGCCAAAACCTACATTGGTACATTATTGTTAACTAAACTCTAGATTTTATTCAGATTTCATCAGTTTTTCCACTAACCACGTTTCTAGTCCAGCATACCACACTGTATCTTTATTTTGTATCCCCAGTCTCCTTTTGTCTGCATCAGTGGTTCAGTCTTTCCTTTTATTCATGACTTCAACAGGTACTGGTAAGGTATTATGTATAATTCCAGAATAATGCTTTTATAAAATAGAATTAAAAGAAAACAAATCATATTGAAATATAGGTATTAGAACTTTTAAAATTGTGATACAAAAATGTGTGTTGTTTTTTTTTTTTTAGTGAGAAAGAGAGAGATAGGAAGGGAGCCAGATGAGAAGCATCAACTCATAGTTGCATCACTTTAGTTGTTCATTGATTTCTTCTCATAGGTGCCTTGACCAGAAGGCTCCAATCTTGACCTCTTGCTCAAGCCAGAGACCTTGGGCTCAAGCCAGCACCTTGGGGTTTAAGCCAGCGACCTTTGGGCTCCAGCCAGTGATGATGGGGTCATGTCTATGATCCATGTTCAAGTCTGCGACCCCGTGCTCAAGCCTGATAAACCTGTGCTCAAGCTGGCAATTTCAGGGTCTCAAGCCTGGGACCTCAGCATCCCAGGTTGCTGCTCTATCCACTGCATCACCACTGATCAAGCAAAAAACTATGTGCTCTTTTATTAACACATTAAGTAACTAAATCTTGTGAAGGGTCTAGTAACTGTCTTAATTTTGAAATAGTGATAAGTACAAACATTATTTGGAGATTCCGTAACAACTGTAATATGTAGCATGAAACTATCTGTGATTTGTCTTGGTGACAAAGTCATGGGTACTGCTAATACTTCTGTGGTTTGTTGACTAAGTAAAGGCTAGAGAAAATAAAGATGTAAATTTTTTCCCATCCAAGTTTACAGATTCTCTGAATCTGTGGCCCCCATGACTGCCCTAAAGGGACAGCAGAACCACAAGATGGGAGGAAGCTGAGTTCCTGAATACTGGCATGTAGCAGCGACTCCACTCTCAAACTATCCCCCATTGCCAAATACATTTTGTATAAGTAAGGAAGAAGTCATATGAGGTTACACCATTGAAGTTTTGGGTTTGTCACTTAAAGTAGCTAGTATTATCTTAACTAATATGACTCACAACCACTAATTTACACACACCACACACACACGAGATAACAATACAAAAGCACATATATTTGTATTAATTGAAACTTCCTTTTCGTACAAATAACCAAGAGCCTAACCAAGAAAGGAGACATTACAGCAAGAATACTGGGGTATCTCACTAACTATAAGAAGAAAAATTGCCTGACCTGTGGTGGCGCAGTGGATAAAGCGTCAACCTGGAAACACTGAGGTTGCCGGTTCAAAACCCTGGCTTGCCTGGTCAAGGCACATATGGGAGTTGATGCTTCCTGCTCCTCCCCCTTCTCTTTCTCTCTCTTTCTCTCTCTCTCTCTCCCCCCCTCTCTAAAATAAAATATAAAAAATTAAAAAAAAATAAAGAAAAAGAAATCTAAAAAAAAAAAAAAGAAGAAGAAGAAGAAGAAAAATTACCAGGGTTCTGAAAGGGCTCCATGGAGCTCAGCAGGAGTATTCTGATGCTCACCTCTTATAATAAGACCTGCCATTAAATGACTCAGCTTCCAGTGCTGTCTCTGCCTATCCCTGCTAAAATTATTAAGCAGAAGAATCTCATTGGCTCAGCCAACTTAAGGCACATGTCCCCCTCAGGTCCCATCATCTATGGCCATGAGTTTACTGCCCATGATAGAAACATGGATACTGGGGTCCCACTATCTCTTGAGTGGAACAGGTAGTTCTAAAATAATGATAAAAATATCATTGTAGCCTGACCAGGCGGTGGCGCAGTGGATAGAGCGTCGGACTGGGATGTAGAGGACCCAGGTTCGAGACCCCGAGGTTGCCAGCTTGAGCGCAGGCTCATCTGGTTTGAGCAAAAAGCCCACCAGCTTGAACCCAAGGTCGCTGGCTCCAGCAAGGGGTTACTCAGTCTGCTGAAGGCCCGCAGTCAAGGCACATATGAGAAAGCAATCAACGAACAACTAAGGTGTTGCAACGCACAATGAAAAACTAATGATTGATGCTTCTCATCGCTCTTCATTCCTGTCTGTCTGTTCCTGTCTATCCCTCTCTCTGACTCACTCTCTGTCTCTGTAAGAAAGAAAGAAAGAAAGAAAGAAAGAAAGAAAGAAAGAAAGAAAGAAAGAAAGAAAGAAAACTTCCTTTCCCTTTTAAAAAAAATCATTGTAACAAGCATTTGAGCTTTGACCATATGCCTGATACTTTCCTGAGTGTTCTATATGGATTATTTTAAAACTCCTAAACCTTTTTGAGATAGGTAGATATCTTTTCTGAAAAGACTGTAGTAACCTTTTAGGATATCTTTCTTAAAAACTATGTGTAAGAGTCTAAGAAGAATAAATGGAAGAACAAAAAAGTTTAGAGAAATGTTCAAGGGTTCACAATAATTAAATGGCAAAGCCAAGATTTATATACTAAGGCAGTCTGACTCAAGTCAGTTATTGCTGCCATGTGGCATATGGGGAAAAGGGCTCAGAAAGACAGCACGGCTCGCACAAGTGACAAGTTGCAGGACCAAGAGTTGAACAAAGGAGATTGTGCTCGCCTGACCAGGCAGTGGCAGAGTGGATAGAGCGTTGGGCTGGAATGTGGAAGACCCAGGTTCGAGACCCCAAGGTCGCCAGCTTGAGCGCGGGCTCATCTGGTTTGAGCAAAAGCTCACCAGCTTGGACCCAAAGTCGCCGGCTCGAGCAAGGCATTACTCGGTCTGCTGAAGACTCGCGGTCAAGGCACATATGAGAAAGCAATCAATGAACAACTAAGCCTGACCTGTGGTGGCGCAGTGGATAAAGCGTCGACCTGGAAATGGTGAGGTCACCGCTTCGAAACCCTGGGCTTGCCTGGTCAAGGCACATATGGGAGTAGATGCTTCCAGCTCCTCCCCCCTGTCTCTCTCTTCTCTCTCTCCCTCCCTCTCTCTCCTCTCTAAAATGAATAAATAAAATAAAATAAATTTTTAAAAATGAACTAAGGTGTCTCTACAAAAAACTAATGATTGATACTTCTCATCTCTCTCCGTTCCTGTCTGTCCCTATCTATCCCTCTCTCTGACTCTCTCTGTGTCTCTGTAATAAATAAATAAATAAATAAATAAATAAATAAAGAGATTGTGCTCAGAGTCCATGTTTTTTCTTAATCTTAATGGATGGATAGGAGTGACGTCACGGAAATGGCGCCGTGAGCAGCGCGTCCGACAGATCTCCCCTAAATCACAACAAATTTATCAACTAGAAACAGAAAAATTTATCCTCGGAGCATTCCGGAGTTCCACACAAACTGATAGCGAAAGGACTGTTATCACTTGAATCTGAGAGACAAGGGTGTGGAGGAATCTACCACAGGGACGTTCTTTCAAACCGCAAGGAAGTGCGCCTGTGGTGAGTCAGCCCATATACTTGGGAACCGCAAGCCGCCGCGAGCGGCCGACGGGAGCCGCCACCGCGAGCCGCCGTGAGCCCCTGAGAGCCACCGCCGCCAGCGGCCGCCGCGAGCAGCCGCGCGCGCGCCCGGTCCGGTTGAGCACCGCTGATGTTCCCAGCGGCCCGCACACTGCGAGTGGGGGTCGCCAACCACCGGTGCCCGGAGCGCCCCATTCGCGCGCGTGCCTTGGGCATTCCACGAGCCCAGGGCGCCCTGCTGGCCCGCACACCCAGGGGGCTCCATTATCCTGCGCCTGGTGCGGTCCAGCCGCCAGCGGCGGGGCGAGCGGGAGAGGCTTGGGAGATTCTCTCCATGGGCGGGGCACCTCACCCAGCCATTCAAGCTAACAATCAAGCGTTGGGGGAGGGGCGCGCGCAGGCAGCCTAAAATACCTTCGGAAGCACAGCTGCGTCCCAATCACTGAAATTAGCTTAACCCATGAAATCTGCGCACCCTCAGTTCTATTTGATAAGATCTCTCTCTCAGTTTAGCGATCCAAGACAAGAGGCGTGATATTTTTTAGTGCCTCTCGCTAAAGGGGCGGGGGCAACTTCTGATTGATAGAGCCTCCATATTCAGGGATAAACGCTAACAAGAAGGACTTGGCAGATAATAAGGTCTATACTACACTAGTCGTAAGCAGAGACTAGTACCTCTTCTTCCCTGCAAAAACAGGCTACAAAGTGTGGAAAGCCTGGGTTGAGAGGTCCAACTAAATGATAGGCGCTGAACAGTCACCTTGACAACAATTGACTCCCACCCCCGCCTGATTACACTGGAGGCCCTGACTGTCAGAGCCTTTCCCAAAGCCTTGCACTGAGTGGGGATAGAGTGGGGATTTCCCAGCTCTTTGAGCCTCTTACTCCCCAGGCAGAAGCAGTTGCAGCCTTATAGCTGGATCACCAGGCTGCTAATTCAGAAAGGGGGGACTAGGAGAGAGAATCCAGGAAAGCAAACTCTCTCATCGTTGGACCCTGCAAACACCAACAAGCCTTTACTTCCAGCAAGACTAAAGCCAATTATATGACATTGCCATAGAATCCCATCAACTGCAAATCCCTACCTAAGAGTGACACAGGGGCAGAGCCTGGGGTACAGAGTTACCGACCAGGAAGAGGGAGAGAAAAGAAAAAGGAAGAAGTTAACCTCTCAAAATCAAGAAAAACCCACAGACTTTACAACTTGATCCACTAATTTTTTGTTGTTGTTGTTGTTGTTTGTTTCTTCTATCTTTTTGCATTTATATCCTCCACCTCGGTCCTTCTATTCTCTGCCCATCTCATGCTTCCCCTTTCTTGAACTACACTACCCATGAGTGTTGCATTTTATTTTTCTTCTTCATCCTCACCCTCCTTTAAGGTTATACTCCAAAACACTTAACTCTCACTCTCTCCTCTTTTGTTTTGTTTTTTTTGTCTTGCTTTATTTTGTTTTTTTCTCTTCCTTTTTTATTTCTTCCTTCGTTGTTCTCTTTTTCTTATTTTTTCCTTTCTATTCGTTTTTTCTTTTCTCATTTTACTTTCATCCCATATAATCCTCAATCACGAACAAATAAGTTAATTTGGGACTCAAGGCTTTTTTTTTTGGCTTTATTTCTCTTTTTTGCTTTTGTTTTTATTTTTTTTTATTTTTTCTTGTTCGTTTATTTTTGTGGCATTTTGGGTCCTCCCAACCCAAGGTCTCCATTGTATTTAGTCTTCGCTCCACTTAATACAACAGATTTTTACTTATTATTTTTATTTTTTCTTCTTTATTATTCTTTTTTGGTCCTTTTTTCTGGTTCCCTCTTATCCCTCTCATTATATCCCTTAGTTGACTATCACTTACAAGCAAATCATCTTATGCTTGTCTAAGATTTTCTTCCCTTTTTTTTTTTTTTTTTTTTTTTTGCATTTAGTAGGCCCCTATTTCCTTTTTTTTGCCCCTTGAACTCTTCACCCCAAATCAGGCCCTCCATTATAGGCATGATATTTCCCTGAGGAGGGGAGAGGAGGGAAAGAGAAGAGAGAAAAAAAGGGGGAAATAATAAATTATTACTGGTTTTTTTTTGTGGGGTGTTTTACCTTTTTTTTATTTTTATTTTTTTTACTTTTTACTCTTTATTAATTCTAATTAGTGCTATCAATAAGACCACCCTCAGATGCCGATAAGAAAGAGGAAATCGAATATTATGGATACAAAAGAAAGAGAGGTAACACAAATAGATGTGGAAAAATCTATGGAGAAAAGACTTAACATATTGGAAGCCTTGGAGCTAAATGACAGAGAATTTAAAATAGAAATCTTAAAAATACTCAGAGAGATACAAGAAAACACAGAAAGGCAATATAGGGAGATCAGAAAACAACTCAATGAACACAAAGAATATATTACCAAGGAAATTGAAACTATAAAAACAAATCAAACAGAAATGGAAAACTCAATTCACGAGCTGAAAAACGAGGTAACAAGCTTAGCTAACAGAACAGCCCAGATTGAAGATAGGATTAGTGAAATAGAAGAAAAACAACTTGAGGCACAACAGAGAGAAGAAGAAAGAGACTCAAAAATAATAAAAAACGAGAAAGCCCTACAGGAATTGTCTGACTCCATCAGAAAGAATAACATAAGAATAATAGGTATATCAGAGGGAGAAGAGAAAGAAAATGGAATGGAGAATATACTCAAACAAATAATAGACGAGAACTTCCCAAGCCGGTGGAAGGAACTAAAGCCTCAAATTCAAAAAGCAAACAGAACACCAAGTTTTCTTAACCCCAACAAACCCACTCCAAGGCACATCATAATAAAGATGACACAAACCAATGACAAAGAAAAAATTCTCAAGGCAGCCAGGGAAAAGAAGAGTACAACATATAAAGGAAGGCCTATTAGATTATCATCAGATTTCTCAGCAGAAACTCTACAAGCTAGAAGAGAGTGGACCCCAATATTTAAAGCCCTGAAAGAGAGGAACTTTCAGCCAAGAATACTATACCCATCAAAGCTATCCTTCAAGTATGAAGGAGATATAAAAACATTCACAAATACAGAAAAGATGAGAGAATTTATCAACAGAAAGCCCCCACTCCAGGAAATACTAAAGGGGGTCTTCCAACCAGATTCAAAGAACAAAAGAAAACAACACCACAAGTAACAGCTCCACCAAGAACACAATAAAACCAAACTTAAACTGTGACAACAAAGGAAAAAAAGGGGGGAGAGGATGGAGATTAACAGTAGCAAAGGATGATGAAGTGCAGAAATACTTATAAGATAGGGTACTACAATGAATATGGTAGGTACCCTTTTCATTACTTAATGGTAACCACCCTTAAAAAAACCACCACAAAAACACTTGACTTAAAAAACGTAGCAACAGAGGAAAGAAGTATGGAACACAAACAAACAAAAACAAATGATAGAAAAACAAAAGAGAAGAATCAAACTAGATACAAAACTAACAGAAAGCAATTTATAAAATGGCAGTAGGGAACCCACAAGTGTCAATAATTACACTAAATGTAAATGGATTAAACTTACCAATAAAAAGACACAGAGTAGCAGAATGGATTAAAAAAGAAAATCCAACTATATGCTGCCTACAAGAAACACATCTAAGCAACAAGGATAAAAACAAATTCAAAGTGAAAGGCTGGAAAACAATACTCCAAGCAAACAACACCCCAAAAAAAAGCAGGCGTAGCAATACTCATATATAATAATGCTGACTACAAGACAGAAAAAGTACTCAGAGACAAAAATGGTCATTTCATAATGATTAAGGGGAAGTTGAATCAAGAAGACATAACAATCCTTAATATATATGCACCAAACCAAGGAGCACCAAAATATATAAGACAGCTACTTATTGACCTTAAAACAAAAACTAACAAAAATACAATCATACTTGGAGACCTCAATACACCGCTGACGGCTCTAGATCGGTCATCCAAACAGAGAATCAATAAAGATATAGTGGCCTTAAACGAAATACTAGAACACCTGGATATGATAGACATCTACAGGACACTTCATCCCAAAGCGACAGAGTATACATTTTTCTCTAGTGTACATGGAACATTCTCAAGAATTGACCATATGTTGGGCCACAAAGACAATATCAGCAAATTTAGAAAAATTGAAATTGTACCAAGCATATTTTCTGATCATAAAGCCTTGAAACTAGAATTCAACTGCAAAAAAGAGGGGGAAAAACCCACAAAAATGTGGAAACTAAACAACATACTTCTAAAAAATGAATGGGTCAAAGAAGAAATAAGCGCAGAGATCAAAAGATATATACAGACAAATGAAAATGAAAATACGACATATCAGAATCTCTGGGATGCAGGAAAAGCAGTAATAAGAGGAAAGTTCATATCACTTCAGGCCTATATGAACAAACAAGAGAGAGCCGAAGTAAACCACTTAACTTCACACCTTAAGGAACTAGAAAAAGAAGAACAAAGACAACCCAAAACCAGCCGAAGAAAGGAGATAATAAAAATCAGAGCAGAAATAAATGAAATAGAGAACAGAAAAACTATAGAAAAAATCAATAAAACAAGGACCTGGTTCTTTGAAAAGATCAACAAAATTGACAAACCCTTGGCAAGACTCACCAAGGAAAAAAGACACAGGACTCAAATAAATAAAATCCAAAATGAAAGAGGAGAGATCACCACAGACATCATAGATATACAAAGAATTATTGTAGAATACTATGAAAAATTATATGCCACCAAATACAACAATCTAGAAGAAATGGATAAATTCCTAGAACAATACAACCTTCCTAGACTGAGTCATGAAGAAGCAGAAAGCCTAAATAGACCAATCAGCAGGGAGGAAATAGAAAAAACTATTAAAAATCTCCCCAAAAATAAAAGTCCAGGCCCAGACGGTTATACTAGTGAATTCTATCAAACATTCAAAGAAGACTTGGTTCCTATTCTACTCAAAGTCTTCCAAAAAATTGAAGAAGAAGCAATACTTCCAAACACATTTTATGAGGCCAACATAACCCTCATACCAAAACCTGGCAAGGATGGCACAAAGAAAGAAAACTACAGACCAATATCTCTAATGAATACAGATGCTAAAATACTAAACAAAATACTGGCAAACCGAATACAACAACATATTAAAAAAATAATACATCATGATCAAGTGGGATTCATCCCAGAATCTCAAGGATGGTTCAACATACGCAAAACGGTTAACGTAATACACCATATCAACAAAACAAAGAACAAAAACCACATGATCTTATCAATAGATGCAGAAAAGGCTTTTGATAAAATACAACACAATTTTATGTTTAAGACTCTCAACAAAATGGGTATAGAAGGAAAATATCTCAACATGATAAAGGCCATATATGATAAACCATCAGCCAACATCCTATTAAACGGCATAAAACTGAGGACTTTCTACCTTAAATCAGGAACAAGACAGGGTTGTCCACTCTCTCCACTCTTATTCAACGTGGTGCTAGAAGTTCTGGCCAGAGCGATCAGACAAGACAAAGAAATAAAAGGCATCCATATCGGAAAAGAAGAAGTAAAGCTATCACTTTTTGCTGATGATATGATCCTATACATCGAAAACCCGAAGGACTCCACAAAAAGATTATTAGAAACAATAAACCAATACAGTAAGGTCGCAGGATACAAAATTAACATACAAAAGTCCATAGCCTTTCTATATGCCAACAATGAAATATTAGAAAACGAACTCAAAAAAATAATCCCCTTCACGATTGCAACAAAAAAAATAAAATACCTAGGAATAAACATAACAAAGAACGTAAAGGACCTATATAATGAAAATTACAAAGCATTGTTAAGGGAAATCGAAAAAGATACAATGAGATGGGAAAATATTCCTTGTTCTTGGATAGGAAGAATAAATATAATCAAAATGGCCATATTACCCAAAGCAATATACAAATTTAATGCAATTCCCATCAAAATCCCTATGAGATTTTTTAAAGAAATGGAACAAAAAATCATCAGATTTATATGGAACTATAAAAAACCCCGAATAGCCAAAACAATCCTAAGGAAAAAGAATGAAGCATTACAATACCTGACTTTAAACTATATTATAGGGCCACGATAATCAAAACAGCATGGTATTGGCAGAAAAATAGACACTCAGACCAATGGAACAGAATAGAAAGCCCAGAAATAAAACCACATATATATGGTCAAATAATCTTTGATAAAGGGGCCAACAACACACAATGGAGAAAAGAAAGCCTCTTCAACAAATGGTGTTGGGAAAACTGGAAAGCCACATGCAAAAGAATGAAACTCGACTACAGCCTGTCCCCGTGTACTAAAATTAATTCAAAATGGATCAAAGACCTAAATATAAGACCTGAAACAATAAAGTACATAGAAGAAGACATAGGTACTAAAATCATGGACCTGGGTTTTAAAGAACATTTTATGAACTTGACTCCAATGGCAAGAGAAGTGAAGGCAAAGATAAATGAATGGGACTACATCAGAATTAAAAGTTTTTGCTCAGCAAGAGAAACTGATATCAAAATAAACAGACAGCCAACTATATGGGAACTGATATTTTCAAACGACAGCTCAGATAAGGGCCTAATATCCAAAATTTACAAAGAACTCATAAAACTCAACAACAAACAAACAAACAATCCAATAAAAAAATGGGAAGAGGACATGAACAGACACTTCTCCCAGGAAGAGATACAAATGGCCAACAGATATATGAAAAGATGCTCAGCTTCATTAGTTATTAGAGAAATGCAAATCAAAACTACAATGAGATACCACCTCACTCCTGTTAGATTAGCTATTATCAACAAGACGGGTAATAGCAAATGTTGGAGAGGCTGTGGAGAAAAAGGAACCCTCATTCACTGTTGGTGGGACTGTAAAGTAGTACAACCATTATGGAGGAAAGTATGGTGGCTCCTCAAAAAACTGCAAATAGAACTACCTTATGACCCTGCAATCCCTCTACTGGGTATATACCCCAAAACCTCAGAAACATTGATATGTGAAGACACATGTAGCCCCATGTTCATTGCAGCACTGTTCACAGTGGCCAAGACATGGAAACAACCAAAAAGCCCTTCAATAGAAGACTGGATAAAGAAGATGTGGCACATATACACTATGGAATACTACTCAGCCATAAGAAATGATGACATCAGATCATTTACAGCAAAATGCTGGGATCTTGATAACATTATAAGGAGTGAAATAAGTAAATCAGAAAAAAACAAGAACTACATGATTCCATACATTGGTGGAACATAAAAATGAGACTAAGAGACATGGACAAGAGTGTGGTGGTTACCAGGGGTGGGGGGAGGGAGGACATGGGAGGGAGGGAGGGAGAGAGTTAGGGGGAGGGGGAGGGGCACAGAGAACTAGATAGAGGGTGGCGGAGGACAATCTGACTTTGGGCGAGGGGTACGCAACATAAGTTAATGACAAAATAACCTAGACATGTTTTCTTTGAATATATGTACCCTGATTTATTAATGTCATCCCATTACCATTAATAAAAATTTATTAAAAAAAAAAAAAAAGAATGAATGGATAAATCAGGATAGGCAAAGATGAGAAGGGAAGTCAGTTCAGAGAGTAAGAATAGAGAGGAAATAGCCCTGACAGATAGCTAGCTGGTTAAAGCATAGTCCTGAAGCACAGAGGTTGCTGGTTTGATCCCTGGTTAGGGCAAATACAGCAATATGTCAATGTTCCTGTCTCCTTCTCTCTCTAAAATCAATAAATTTAAAAAAATAATAGAGAAAAAACTTATACCACCTACACATACCAAAATTTGGATAGCTTCCCTTTCTACGCCTGCCATACTTTGATTCTTTTTACTATAGAGAGAGGGAAAGTTTAGCACCAAAAATCAAAAAGTTTCTCTACTGAATGCAATGTTTCAACACTGCATCAAACCCACTTCTGAATTGGAGAATATTTTGTTTCTGGACACTCTTGGGCCCAGCCACAGCTGAGCAACAGTACCAAAAAGACAGACAGAATGGGGTACCCAAGAAATATGGCTCCATGGGAGATTTCTAGGCCTTTCCCTGATTCTGAATATTTTCTCTCTTGAGACTCCAAAGGCAGAGTTGAGGCCACTTCATAGGCTTTCTGCAGCTTACCCCCATTAGTCTTTGCAGGAAAAATGGTAAGGTGAAGCAGGCTCTCCAAATAGGGTTTGGGGTTGTATACATTCCTCATTCTCCTTTATGCAGACATGTAGCTATCTTTTCAGAAAAGAATGCAGTAATTTTTTAAAATCTTTCTTAAAAATTCTATGTGTAAGATCCTACAAAAGGAATTTCCAAAAGTCACTTCATTCCTTTTTCTTTAAATTGAGATATAATTCACATGCCATAAAATTCAGTCTTCTAAAGTGTACAATTCAGTAGTTTTTAGTATACTCATCATCTGTAACCATCACTACTATCTAATTACAGAACACTGTCAGAGCCTTAAAAGGAAACCATATACTCATTAGCAATCATTCACTAGTTCCCCACCCTCCCAACCCTGGTAATCACTATCTAATTTTAGAGATATATGTATGTGAAGGGAGAATTTCCCATTTATTTATTTCTTTTCTTCTTTTCCAAGTGAAAGGAGGGAAGATAGAGAGACAGATTCCTGCATGTGCCCAGACCAGGATCCACTAGGCAACCCCACCTTGGGCCAATACTCTGCCTATCTGGGGCCATGCTCACAACTAAGCTATTTTTTTAGCACCTGAGGCGGAGGATCTGCAGAGCCATCCTCACTGCCTAGGCTGATGTTTCAAACCAGTCGATCCATGGCTGCAAGAGGGGAAGAGAGAGAAAGGGGGAGAGAGAGGTGTGGAGAAGCAGATGGTCGCTTCTCCTGTGTGCCCTGACTGGGAATTGAACCCGGAACATCTACACACCAAGCCAACGCTCTACCACTGAGGCAACCAGCCAGGGCTCAATTTTTTTCCTTAACAAACACATCATTTAATATCTGACACTTCAGTAAGTGGTGTTGTGAAAACAGGACAGCCACATGCCAAAGAATTAAACTAGACTAGTATTTTACATTTCAGTTATGCAAAAATAACTGAAAATGGATGAAAACCCAAATGTAAGACATGAAACCATAAAATTTCTAGGAAAAAAAAACCATAGAAAGCCTGACCTGTGGTGGTGCAGTGGATAAAGCATCGACCTGGAAATGGTGAGGTTGCCGGTTCGAAACCCTGGGCTTGCCTGGTCAAGGCACATATGGGAGTTGATGCTTCCAGCTCCTCCCCACCTTCTCTCTCTGTCTCTCTCTCTCCCTTTCTCTCTCCTCTCTAAAAAAAAAAACAAAACATAGAAAAATGACATTGGAGAAAACATTTGCAAATCATGTATCTGATAAGGATTTTAATGTCCCAAATATGTAAAAAAAAAAATCATACAACTTAATAGTGAAATCCCCAAACAATTTGATTAAAAAAATGAGCAGCAGATCTGAATAGATATTTTCCCAAAGAAGACTTACAGATGACCAACAGGTACAGAAAAGATGCTCAACATCACTAATCATCAGGGAAATGCAAAGCAAAACCATGATGAGATATTATCTCACCTGTTAGAATGGTTAATATATATGTATAAACCAAATAAATGGGTATTGGTGAGAATGTACAAATAAGGGAATAGTCATGCGCTATTGGTGGGAATGCAGACTGGTACAGCCACTGTGGAAAGCCATATGGAGGTTCCTCAAAAAATTAAAAATGGAACTTCCTTATGACCCAGCAATTCCACTTCTGGGAATATATCCAAAGAAACCTAAAACATGAATTTGAAAGAATATATGCACCCCTATGTTCACTGCAGCACTATTTACAATAGCCAAGATTTGAAAGCAGCCCATGTCCATCAGTAGATGAGTGGATAAAAAAGCTATGGTACATTTACAAATGGAATACTACTCTACCATAAAAAAGAAGGAAATCTTACCCTTTACAACAATATTGATGGGCCCAGCATTATGCTAAGTGAAATAAGCCAATCAGCCTTCACTGGGTAACTAAGTTGGTTGGAGAGTCATCCCAATACACCAAAGTTGTGGGTTCCATCCTCAGTAAGGGCACATACAAGACTCAATCAATGAATGCATAAATAAGTGGAACAACAAATCAGTGTTTCTCTCTCTCTTCCTTTTTCTCTCTCTCTAAAATCAATAAATTAAAAGAAATTTAATGAAATAAGCCAGTCTGAGAAAGACTAGTACCATGATTTCTGATTTCACTCATATGTGGAATCTAATGAAGAAAATGAACTAACTAGCAAAATAGAGATAGACTCATCGAAAGACATGTTGACAGCTGTCAGGGATTATAGCTGGGTGAGGGAGGAGGGATTGAGCAAAAAAGAAAAAAAACTCATGGACAAGGATAACAGTGTGGTGATTGTTGGAGAGAGGAGAGGAGGAGGTAGAGAAAGGAATGGGGACATAAATGGTGATGAATGGAGACTTGACTTGCAATGGTGAACACACAGTGCAGTGTACAGAAGATGTGTTATAGAATTGGGTACCTGAAATCTGTATAATTTTGTTAACTAGTATTACCTCAATAAATTCAATAAAAATTTAATTTAATTTAAAAAATATGAAAACAGCCTGACCAGGCAGTGGCACAGTGGATAGAGTGTCAAACTGGAACACAGAGGACCCAGGTTCAAAACCCTGAGGTCACCAGCTTGAGCGTGGACTCACCAGCTTGAGGATGGGGTCTCTGGCTAAGCATAGGATCATGCACATGACCTCATGGTCACTGGCTTGAGCCCAAAGATTGTTGGCTTAAAGCCCAAGGTCGCTGGCTTAAGCATGGGGTCATAAACATGACCCTATGGTTGCTGGCTTGAGCCTAAGGTCACTGGCTTGAGCAAGAGATCACTTGCTCTGCTGTAGCCTCCGGTCAAGGCACATATGAGAAGACAATCAATGAACAACTAAGGAGCTGCAATTAAGAATTGATGCTTCTCATCTCTCTCCCTTCCTGTCTGTCTGTCCCTATGTGTCTCTCCTCTGTCTCTCTCTCTGTTTCTATCATAAAAAATTAAAATAGACCCTGGCCGGATGGCTCAGTCGTGGAGCATTGGCCTGGCATGTGTAAGTCCTGGGTTTGATTCCTAGCCAAGGCACACAGGGGAAGCACCCATCTGCTTCTCCACCCTTCCCTCTCTCCTTTCTCTCTATTTCTCTCTTCCCCTCCTGCAGCCAAGGCTCCATTGGAGCAAAGTTGGCCTGGATACTGGGGATGGCCCCATGGCCTCCGCCTCAGGAGCTGGAATGGCTCCGGTTACAACAGAGTAACGCCCCAGAGGGGTAGAGCATCGCCCCCTGGTGGGCATGCCGGGTGGATCCTGGTCAGAGGCATGCAGGAGTCTGTCTGTCTGCCTCCTCATTTTTCACTTCAGAAAAAAAAAATTTTTTTAATTAAAAAATAAAAATATAAATATTGATGACAGTGCACTGGAACTATAGGGAGTATCCAAAACTGATAAAAGTTGCTAAATTTTTGTTTTGAGGGTTAATCACTTTTTCTGGAAACCGCTTGTGTCACCAGCGTTCTTTGTTGACCAAGACTGTAAAATAATATTTTACGTTCCCAAATACAGGGAAAAGTGAAAGTGAAAAAGCTTCACACACAAAAGGAAAAGGGGAAAAACCCCTAGAGAAGTAGTATAATGTCTTATTTGGAGAAAGTATATTTTTTATTCTGAAGGCTGAGATGTTTAACTAGAGAAATAATAAGTTACATGCTGCATAGAGGCCTATAATTTTGTAAAAAATTTTTTTTCGTTGCGCATTGCGACACCTTAGTTGTTAATTGATTGCTCTCTCGCATGTGCCTCGACCACGGGCCTTCAGCAGACCGAGCAACCCCTTGCTTGAGCCAGCAACCTTGGGTCCAAGCTGGTGAATTTTTGCTCAAACCAGATGAACCCACGCTCAAGCCGGCAACCTCGGGGTCTCGAACCTGGGTCTTCTGCATCCCAGTCCAACGCTCTATCCACTGCGCCACTGCCTGGTCAGGCTGTAAAATATTTTTAAGTCCTCTTTTCTTATAATCTAAAAGAAGCAAAGCATTATCTCATGTTGTGCAAAAGATGTGTCCTTAAAAATCTGAGTAAAAATGTAATGTTTTTAACCTAATATTTTAGATGTTTGAAAGTTTTCTGACTTTAAAAAGGCAGAATGCCTGACCTGTGGTGGCACAATGGATAGAGCAACGACCTGGGATGCTGAGATCCCAGATTCAAAACCCTGAGGTCATTAGCTTGAGTACAAGCTCATCCAGCATGGGCACAGGCTCACCAGCTTGAACGCAGGGTCTCTGTCTTGAGCATGGGATCATAGACATGACCCCATGGTCGCTGCCTTGAGCCCAAGGTCGCTGCCTTGTGCCCAACGTAGCTGGCTTGAGCAAGAGGTCACTGGCTCAAGGCATGTATGAGAAACAATCAATAAACACCTAAAAGCGCCACAACTACAAGTTGGTGCTTCTCACCTCTCTCCCTACCTGTCTTCCTTTCTCTCTCTTCCTCTCTGCCTCCCCCCCCAAAAAAGTGACACAACTATGAATTGATGCTTTCTCTCTCTCTCTCTAAAAAATAAAATAAAATTGCATTTTTACTTTGTAAACAAATTATTCAATGAATATTTATTTTATGCCTGCTTTGTGGCAGTACTATGCTAGGCATAGAATGTAGAAAAACTATATGAGGGAAAGTGGACACTTCCTACAATGTTGCTGGTAGTGTAAATTAGTACTAACATTTCTAGAGAGTAATTTGGGAATGAATATTTAAAACTTTTGACCTAATAATTGCACATCTAAAAAGTAATCAGGGACATTTCCAAAGATTTAACTACTAGAATGTGCTTTCCACTTAAAAAAAACACACAAAATAAAAACATAATGTCAATTTCAAACAACGAAGTTTGGTTCAATGCATTGACACATCTAGTTGATCAAATATTATACAGTTATTAAAACTCATGCTGAAGAACAAAAATATCCTTAACAGTATAACAATATAAAATATCTTGATTATATCAATAAAAATACTATATGAGGCATATGCACAAGAAAATTTTAAAAGGATAGATGTCAAAATATGAACAGTGATTATTTCTAAATAGTGGATTATAAATGATTCATTTTGTCAGGGCCTAGCATTGCACCTGACAGATCTGGGCAGCGTCAGAGGACACATCTTTGTTGATTGCTTATAGGACACACTGATTTTTTTCCCCACATCTATTTCCTTGTTCTCTCCTTCCTAGAAACTCTAATTTTATTCAGGTGCCCACATTTTTCTAGGTAGACTTGTGGTTTGGGAGGCTAGCCCCAGTCCCATTGCCAGCAAGAATTTCTGATTGGTCTAAGGCTTAGAATGTAAGACTTTCAACTTTTTAGATCCCGTAACACACATAAACTAATTATTAAAATCTCGAGTATACAGGGAGGGATGACGTCAGAGTAATGGCGGAGTAGGAAGCGATACCGATAAATCTCCCCCAAAACTCAACAAGATCTTCAACCAGAAACAGAAAAACCTATACTTGGAGCTTCCAGATTCTTCGCAATACACCCAAAGGTATGATTGAGTGAAAAATTGGCTAAATATATAACCAAACCCCGAAGGAAATAGGGAGTAAGAAATGCTCCGCCTTCCTCACTAACCTAAACAGGGCGGCTTTCTCTGGTAACTGTGAATATAGAAACTGAGGCGGGCAAAGGGGGTGAATAGATCCAGGCCGCCGCAGCAAAAACGGCCGAACCAGGCTGTGGCTCAGAGATCCAAGCCGAGGAAAATCTGATCCTGTGGCAACCCGGGCAATACAAGCTAACACTCGCGCCAAACCCAAACAAAGAAAGACAAGCGGAGCGGCCATTTTACCCGGTCTCCTGGTCGGTGCGCAGTTAGTGGAAGAGAGATTTCTTCCTAAGCCGCGGAAGTGGGTGCCCGTGTTGCCCCACGGAGAGGCAGGGTCAGAGGCCTTTCTGTGGGCTGAGGGCAGAGTCTCTGGGCAGCCCCAGCGCCCTGAGAAAGCCACGCACGGGAGGGAGTGGGAACTAATCCCAACGGTGGAGATTTTCCGTGCTGGAGGCTGTTTCACTCAGAGGGAATCGCGGCCGGCCTCATATCCTGGTTTGCGCGCGCAGATAAGGAGAGAGCGATTCCTCCGAGTGCCTCGGCAGTGCGCGCCCGTGTTATCGCACAGAGGGGCAGAGTCAGGGGCCTTTGTGTGGGCCAAAGCGGAATCTCGGGCCGCCCCAGCGCCTTGCAAAAGCCGCACACGGGGACGGAGCGAGACTCAATTCCAACGCTGCAACTTTTCCCTGCGGTTGGGGGTTTCACTCAGAGCGTGAGACTGCTGGCCGGATATCCTGGTTGCAGACAGTGAGTGAGAGTTTCCTCCAAGCGCCCCGGAAGTGGGCGCCCGCTTGTGTTACCGGATAGAGTGGCAGAGCCAGAGGTCTTCGAGTGGGCGGAAAGCCCGCCTGATTATGCTAGCAGCTCTGACTGACTGAGCCTTACCCAGAGCCCTGTGCTGAGTAGAAATAGAGTGGGGAGTTGCCAGCAATTTGAGCCTCTTACTATCCAGGCAGAGGCAGCAGCAACCCCATACCTGGACTATCAGGCTACTAATTGAGGAAGGAAAGACTAGGAGAAAGGCTCCAGGAACACGGACTCTCTCACTGTCGGAGCCTATAAATGCTAATGAGCCTCGACTCCCAACGAGAATAAAGCACAATACATGACATTGCCATAGAGACTTATCAACTGCAAACCTCTACCTGAGCGTGCCAAAGGGGCAGAACCCGGGGTACAGAGTCACCGACCAGGAAGAGGGAGAGAAAAGAAAAAGCAAGAAGATAACCTCTCAAAATCAAGAATAATCTGCAGACTTTATAACCTATCCCATTTTATTATATTTGTTCGTTTGTTTCTCTTATCTTCATTCTTGAGACTTTTTTTTCCTCCTCCAATTTGGCCGATTAACTCTCTACCGGTCTTACTCTCTCCTCTCCTTGAACTACACTACCCATAAGTGTTACATCTCCCATTATCATTTCTCTTCTCTTCCTTTCTCTCTATGAGGGTTGCACTCCAAAACCCTTAACTCTCTCTCCCTCTCTCCTTTCTTTTTTCTTCTTTTAGTGGTTCCCTCTTTTTTTCTCTCTCTCTCTTTCTTTTCTCCCTCTATATTAGTTTCTTCCTTTCTCCTCTACATCTCCTCTCATTCAAACCTCAATAACAAACAAATTATCTTATCTGGGACTCAAACCTATGTTTGTGGCATTTTGGGGGGTTTTTACTTCACCTTTTTAACTCACTAGCAGTGCTCCCATCCCTGGCTCTCCATATTATCTAGTTCTTGTTCCACTAAATACAATAGTAAGTTTTTAATTTGTCCCCCCATTTTTCCATTTTCCTCTTATTCCTCTCATCATAACTCTTAGAAAACCAACACCTAAAAGCAAATCATTTTATTCTTGACCCAAATTTTTTCCTTATTTGCTTTTTGTGGGTCCATACGCTCTTTTTTTTTTCTTTTTTCTTTTTTTTTTTTTTTTCCTTTTTTTTTTTTTTTTTTTCTTTCTCTCTTTTTTGCCCCTTTATTACTTTTCCCCAATTCAGGCCCTCCATCACAGGCATTATTTGTTATAACTCACAGTCCACCACAAGATTTTCTCAAGAAAGAGGGGAGAGGAGAGGAGAGGAAAAAAAGAGGGGGGGAATAATTTCCTTTTTTTTAAAAATTTTTATTTTATTTTATTTTTCTTTATTTCATTATTAATTTTTTTTTAAAAAAAACAACTCTTTTTGATTTGTTATTTTTTTATTTTTTTTTAACTTTTTATTCTTTATTAAATCTCATTAATACTATCAACAAAACCACCCTCAGATGCCATTAAGGAAGAGAAAATCGAATATCATGGATACAAAAGAAAGAGAGGTAACACAGCTAGATGAGGAAAAATCTATGGAGAAAAAATTTAATATATTGGAAACCTTGGAGCTAAATGACAGAGAATTCAAGATAGAAATCCTAAAAATCCTCCGAGATATACAAGAAAACACAGAAAGGCAATATAGGGAGCTCAGAAAACAACTCCATGAACACAAAGAATATATGTCCAAGGAAATTGAAACTATAAAAACAAATCAAACAGAGATGAAAAACTCAATTCACGAGCTGAAAAACGAAGTAACAAGCTTAGCTAATAGAACAGGTCAGATAGAAGAGAGGATTAGTGAAATAGAAGACAAGCAACTTGAGGCACAACAGAGAGAAGAAGAAAGAGACTCAAAAATTAAAAAAAATGAGATAGCCCTACAAGAATTATCTGACTCCATCAAAAAGAATAACATAAGAATAATAGGTATATCACAGGGAGAAGAGAGAGAAAATGGAATGGAGAACATACTTAAACAAATAATTGATGAGAACTTCCCAAGCCTGTGGAAAGAACTAAAGCCTCAAGTTCAAGAAGCAAACAGAACTCCAAGTTTTCTTAACCCCAACAAACCTACTCCAAGGCATATCATAATGAAATTGACACAAACCAACAGCAAAGAAAAAATTCTCAAGGCAGCCAGGGAAAAGAAGAATACAACATATAAAGGAAGGCCCATTAGATTATCATCAGATTTCTCAGCAGAAACTCTACAAGCTAGAAGAGAGTGGACCCCAATATTTAAAGTCCTGAAAGAGAGGAACTTTCAGCCACGAATACTATACCCATCAAAGCTATCCTTCAAATACGAAGGAGAAATAAAAACATTCACAGATACAGAAAAGATGAGGGAATTTATCATCAGAAAACCCCCACTCCAGGAATTACTAAAGGGGGTTCTCCAATCAGATACAAAGAACAAAAAAAAAACAGAGCCACAAGTAAAAGCTCCAAGAAGAACACAATAAAACCAAATTTAAACTGTGACAACAACAAAAAGAAAGAGGGGGAGAAGACGGAGATTAACAGTAGCAAAGGACGATGGAGTGCAAAAGTACTCACAAAATAGTTCGCTACAATGAACAGGGTAGGGACCCTTTTCATTACTCAAAGGTAACCACCATTGAAAAAACCACCACAGAAGCACATGAGATAAAAAAGATAGCAACAGAGGAAAGATGTATGGAATACAACCAAATAAAAACAAAAGATAGAAAAACGAAAGAGAAGGATCAAACAAGACACAAAACTAACAGAAAGCAAGATATAAAATGGCAATAGGGAACTCACAAGTATCAATAATTACACTAAATGTAAATGGATTAAACTCACCAATAAAAAGGCACAGAGTAGCAGAATGGATTAAAAAAGAAAATCCAACTGTATGCTGCCTACAGGAAACTCATCTAAGTAACAAGGATAAAAACAAATTCAAAGTGAAAGGCTGGAAAACAATACTCCAAGCAAATAACATCCAAAAAAAAGCAGGTGTAGCAATACTCATATCGGATAATGCTGACTACAAGACAGGAAAAGTACTTAGAGACAAAAATGGCCATTTCATAATGGCTAAGGGGACACTGAATCAAGAAGACATAACAATTCTTAATATATATGCACCAAACCAAGGAGCACCAAAATATATAAGACAGCTACTTATTGATCTTAAAACAAAAACTGACAAAAATACAATCATACTTGGAGACCTCAATACACCGCTGACGGCTCTAGATCGGTCATCCAAACAGAGAATCAACAAAGACATAGTGGCCTTAAACAAAACACTAGAGCACCTGGATATGATAGACATCTACAGGACATTTCATCCCAAAGTGACTGAGTATACATTTTTCTCCAGTGTACATGGATCATTCTCAAGAATTGACCATATGTTGGGCCACAAAAACAATATCAGCAAATTCAGAAAAATTGAAGTTGTACCAAGCATATTTTCTGATCATAAAGCCTTGAAACTAGAATTCAACTGCAAAAAAGAGGAAAAAAATCCCACAAAAATGTGGAAACTAAACAACATACTTTTAAAAAATGAATGGGTCAAAGAAGAAATAAGTGCAGAGATCAAAAGATATATACAGACTAATGAAAATGACAATACGACATATCAGAATCTATGGGATGCAGCAAAAGCAGTGATAAGAGGGAAGTTCATATCGCTTCAGGTATATATGAACAAACAAGAGAGAGCCCAAGTGAACCACTTAACTTCCCACCTTAAGGAACTAGAAAAAGAAGAACAAAGACAACCCAAAACCAGCCGAAGAAAGGAGATAATAAAAATCAGAGCAGAAATAAATGAATTAGAGAACAAAAAAACTATAGAAAAAATTAATAGAACAAGGAGCTGGTTCTTTGAAAAGATCAACAAAATTGACAAACCCTTGGCAAGACTTACCAAGGAAAAAAGAGAAAGAACTCATATAAACAAAATCCAAAATGAAAGAGGAGAAATCACCACGGACACCGTAGATATACAAAGAATTATTGTAGAATACTATGAAAAACTTTATGCCACTAAATTCAACAACCTAGAAGAAATGGATAAATTCCTAGAACAATACAACCTTCCTAGACTGAGTCAAGAAGAAGCAGAAAGCCTAAACAGACCTATCAGTAGAGAAGAAATAGAAAAAAACATTAAAAACCTCCCCAAAAATAAAAGTCCAGGCCCTGACGGCTATACCAGCGAATTTTATCAAACATTCAAAGAAGACTTGGTTCCTATTCTACTCAAAGTCTTCCAAAAAATTGAAGAAGAAGCAATACTTCCAAACACATTTTATGAGGCCAACATAACCCTCATACCAAAACCAGGCAAGGATGGCACAAAAAAAGAAAACTACAGACCAATATCTCTAATGAATACAGATGCTAAAATACTAAACAAAATACTAGCAAATCGAATACAACAACATATTAAAAAAATAATACATCATGATCAAGTGGGATTCATCCCAGAATCTCAAGGATGGTTCAACATACGTAAAACGGTTAATGTAATACACCATATCAACAAAACAAAGAACAAAAACCACATGATCTTATCAATAGACGCAGAAAAGGCTTTCGATAAAATACAACACAATTTTATGTTTAAGACTCTCAACAAAATGGGTATAGAAGGAAAATATCTCAACATGATAAAGGCCATATATGATAAACCATCAGCTAACATCATATTAAATGGCACTAAACTGAAGGCTTTCCCCCTTAAATCAGGAACAAGACAGGGTTGTCCACTCTCTCCACTCTTATTTAATGTGGTACTAGAGGTTCTAGCCAGAGCAATCAGACAAGACAAAGAAATAAAAGGCATCCATATCGGAAAAGAAGAAGTAAAGGTATCACTTTTTGCAGATGATATGATCCTATACATCGAAAACCCCAAAGAATCCACAAAAAGACTACTAGAAACAATAAGCCAATACAGTAAGGTCACAGGATACAAAATTAACATACAGAAGTCAATAGCCTTTCTATATGCCAACAATGAAACAACTGAGAAGGAACTCAAAAGAATAATCCCCTTCACGATTGCAACAAAAAAAATAAAATACTTAGGAATAAACATAACAAAGAATGTAAAGGACTTATATAATGAAAACTATAAACCATTGTTAAGGGAAATCGAAAAAGATATAATGAGATGGAAGAATATACCTTGTTCTTGGCTAGGAAGAATAAATATAATCAAGATGGCTATATTACCCAAAGCAATATACAAATTTAATGCAATTCCCATCAAAATCCCAATGACATTTTTTAAAGAAATAGAGCAAAAAATCATCAGATTTATATGGAACTATAAAAAACCCCGAATAGCCAAAGCAATCCTAAAGAAAAAGAATGAAGCTGGGGGCATAACAATACCTGACTTCAAACTCTATTATAGGGCCACGACAATCAAAACAGCATGGTATTGGCAGAAAAATAGACACTCAGACCAATGGAACAGAATAGAAAGTCCAGAAATAAAACCACATATATATAGTCAAATAATTTTTGATAAAGGGGCCAACAACACACAATGGAGAAAAGAAAGCCTCTTCAATAAATGGTGCTGGGAAAACTGGAAAGCCACATGCAAAAGAATGAAACTGGACTACAGTCTCTCCCCCTGTACAAAAATTAACTCAAAATGGATCAAAGATCTAAACATAAGACCTGAAACAATTAAGTACATAGAAGAAGACATAGGTACTCAACTCATGGACCTGGGTTTTAAAGAGCATTTTATGAATTTGACTCCAATGGCAAGAGAAGTGAAGGCAAAAATTAATGAATGGGACTACATCAGACTAAGAAGTTTTTGCTCAGCAAGGGAAACTGATAACAAAATAAACAGAAAGCCAACTAAATGGGAAATGATATTTTCAAACAACAGCTCAGATAAGGGCCTAATATCCAAAATATACAAAGAACTCATAAAACTCAACAACAAACAAACAAACAATCCAATAAAAAAATGGGAAGAGGATATGAATAGACACTTCTCCCAGGAAGAAATACAAATGGCCAACAGATATATGAAAAGATGCTCATCTTCTTTAGCTATTAGAGAAATGCAAATCAAAACGGCAATGAGATACCACCTCACACCTGTTCGATTAGCTGTTATTAGCAAGTCAGGTAATAGCAAATGTTGGAGAGGCTGTGGAGAAAAAGGAACCCTCATACACTGTTGGTGGGAATGTAAAGTAGTACAACCATTATGGAAGAAAGTATGGTGGTTCCTCAAAAAACTGAAAATAGAACTACCTTATGACCCAGCAATCCCTCTACTGGGTATATATCCCCAAAACTCAGAAACATTGATACGTAAAGACACATGCAGCCCCATGTTTATTGCAGCATTGTTCACAGTGGCCAGGACATGGAAACAACCAAAAAGCCCATCAATAGATGACTGGATAAAGAAGATGTGGCACATATACACTATGGAATACTACTCAGCCATAAGAAATGATGACATCGGAACATTTACAGCAAAATGGTGGGATCTTGATAACATGATACGAAGCGAAATAAGTAAATCAGAAAAAACCAGGAACTGTATTATTCCATACGTAGGTGGGACATAATAGTGAAACTAAGAGACATTGATAAGAGTGTGGTGGTTACGGGGGGGGAGGGGGGAATGGGAGAGGGATAGGGGGTGGGAGGGGCACAAAGAAAACAAGATAGAAGGTGACAGAGGACAATCTGACTTTGGGTGGTGGGTATGCAACATAATTGAACGACAAGATAACCTGGACTTGTTATCTTTGAATATATGTATCCTGATTTATTGATGTCACCCCATTAAAAAAATAAAATTATAAAAAAAATAAAAATAAAAAAAATAAAATCTCGAGTATACAAAAAAATAGACTTTTTGCTGACCTAACAAAAAATACAGGTATGATTTTGATTCATTCACATTGGATGGGTATTGCTGTGTTGGCTGTTGCCACTTTTTAATTTGACAGTCTAAAGGAAAAGAGGTGAGTGCCCCTGACTAAATAGTCAGGTAGTGCATATTTTGAAAATTCTTGCAGCGCACCAGTTAAAAAATCACTGTTATTCTAGTCTTGATATAATCTTAGTTATCCAGTTTCCTTTAACAGTAGACATGTGATCCAGTATTAGTCTGAAATATAAAGGATTATAGGAGAGAGAGAAGGCTTCTAAGAAAACCTTTTCTGCTTGTGGATGTTGTTATTTCCAGATGTGAAACCCAAACTGCCAGTCATCTTGGATCATGAGGGAAACAGCCTTAGATGAGGTGGTCACTGAAGATGGCAGAGTGCAGAACTGGAACATATCTAGGTCTTTGACAGCACCATTAAGCTACTAATTGTAGCATTCCTAGAGAGACTCCTTATTTCTTGTGAGATAATAGATTTCCTTACTACTCGAGTTTGTTTGAATTGGCATTTTTGTTACTTGCAGCTGAAGGCATCCTAATGATATATAGTACACCCTGGAAAAAATGGAGTTTGGCAATTTTCCTGTAGAGAATTTTTTTGTAGCATAACTCTCAGGAAGAAGAAAGGAAAAATTAGGAGCCAAATGTTGTCTAAAACAGAACAGGGTCTCCTAGAAATTCAGAAAGTATGGAATTGATAAAAATATATTTCGGTTAAATCTTCTTTGATCAGAACATGATAAAAAAATTAAAGTTGTCTTCTTTAATTAAATAACTACAATTTCATATTTTTTGTTTTTCTTTTCGATAAAACGATTTTTTTTTGTTTGACAAAAATGTTCAAGACAAATACAATTTTTGATTTACAAAATTTAAAAGTAACTCACTAATTAGTCTCTAAATTTTTACTCTTTTCTAAATCTTCCTATACATTTGTTTTTGAAGCACACTATTGGGAAACTATTCACAATTAGGATATTTTACTGTCAATTAGCTAAATCTTTGAAGTAATTGGATTGTGATTCAATATAGTTTATGAAATTTATATAGAAGGCCTGACCAGGTGGTGGTGCAGTGGATAGAGTGTCGAACTGGGATGCGGAAGGACCCAGGTTCAAAACCCCGAGGTCGCCAGCTTGAGCGCGGGCTCATCTGGCTTGAGCAAAGAGCTCACCAGCTTGGACCCAAGGTCACTGGCTCCAGCAGGGGGTTACTCGGTCTGCTGAAGGCCCACGGTCAAGGCACATATGAGAAAGCAATCAATGAACAACTAAGAAGTCGCAACGCGCAACGAGAAACTGATGATTGATGCTTCTCATCTCTCTCCATTCCTCTCTGTCTGTCCCTATCTCTGCCTCTGTAAAAAAAAAAAAAAAAAAAAAATTTATATAGAAGTAGGCAATTTTATAGAACTCTATCAAAACAAGATGAAGATTTGATAATTTGGTTAAAAATATTAGAAGAGTGGTTCAGCTTTAATATGTTCTTATTTATTATTTTTATTTTTATTGAATTTATTGGGGTGATATTAATATCCTCTTGATTTATTTTATTAGTAGAAAAATCTGTTATGTGAGCTTATCTTAATATCTTTTTTTTAATATTCCTTAATTTCTATGACTGGCTTTTTTATAGCTGTTAGTATCAGTTATTGACAATTCCTTTTTATCATTCACAAAATATATCTTGAGACCTTTGCTTAGAAAGGAAGGCGCAGGTATTAATGAAAACCTTAATTATTTTGAGTTTGGGTTCTCCTCTCATATGAGTTTTGAGCTACTAATTTTTTTTATTAATATTTAGTGAGAGGAGGGGAGGCAGAGAGACAGACTTCCACATGTACCCTCACCCAGATCCACCCAGCAAGCCCACTAAAGGACATTGCTCCAGGCCCTGGCCGGTTGGCTCGGTGGTGGAGCGTCAGCCTGGCGTGCGGGGGACCCGGGTTCGATTCCCGGCCAGGGCACATAGGAGAGGCGCCCATCTGCTTCTCCACCCCTCCCCCTCTCCTTCCTCTCTGTCTCTCTCTTCCCCTCCCGCAGCTAAGGCTCCATTGGAGCAAAGATGGCCCGGGCGCTGGGGATGGTTCCTTGGCCTCTGCCTCAGGCGCTAGAGTGGCTCTGGTCACAACATAGCGACGTCCAGGATGGGCAGAGCATCGCTCCCTGGTGGGCAGAGCTTTGCCCCTGGTGGACGTGCCAGGTGGATCCCGGTCGGGCGCATACGGGAGTCTGACTGTCTCTCCCCATTTCCAGCTTCAGAAAAATACAAAAAAAGAGAGAGAGAGAGAGAGAGAGAGACTATTGCGCCTTTGCTAGTTATCTCAGTCAATAGAGCATCATCAGCGAAACACCTAGGTTGCAGGTCTGATACCCTGTCAGTGACCAATGAATGCAAAACTAAGTGGAACAACAAATGAATGCTTCTCTCTCTCTTTCTCTAAGATCCCTCAATAAAAGAGAGAAAGAGAGAGAAAGCCTTACCCATGATGGCGCAGTGAATAAAGCATCAACTTGGAATGCTGAGGTTGCCAGTTTAAAACCCTGGTTGATACTTTCCGCTCCTCACTCCCCCCTTTTCTCTATCTCTCTCCTCTTTCTAAAAATCAATAAATAAAATCTTTTAAAGAGAGAGAGAGAGTATTGCAAAGATCCAGAGGAGAGATACTGAGGGTAATTACTGTGGAAGAGCATTCAGGGGAGTAATGGGACCAATTTAAGAAGTAACAGCAGACAATCAATTACAAATGCAAGAGGATTTGGTACTAGATGGTGTGATGTAGGAGAGGCAGGGTTTGAATAGGAATTTGAAACTTCTGGCATTAACATCTAAAGATGCCATTAATTGACTTGACTTGGAGTGGTGAACATACAATGCAATATACAGATGATGTATTATAGAATTCTACACCCAAAAGCGGTATAATTTTATTAACCAATATAACTCCAATAAATTCAATAAAAATTTTTTTTGAAGATGCCATTATTTCAGTGGAAGCACGGGATAGCATGTATGTGGTTGTGTATAAGTAAAATGGTCCAATGTTAAGGAATGATTTTGCCATGTTGTTCAAAGTGCCTTGTGGACGTCCCGGTAGTGCTACACAGCTGGACAGTTAAAGTAGGACTGGGGACATTTCTTGGTATAAAGGAAAGGAATACTCTTGTAATGCTACTAGCTCATTTTTATAGTGCTCAACCATCAGTGCCTAGACTCTCAGGTAGTTATTACCTCGCCAGCAGTAAAAACTTGATTAGAACCCAACTGCTGACTGTGCAAAGGCCCCTTGTTCTCACAACTTCTCCAGCAAAATATTAATTTTGATTAATTATCCTGTGGCACAATACAAAGATTAGATGATTTATTGTGGCTTCCGGAGAGCGTTTGCTTGGGTTTTCGCTGCAGCCCTCAGAGAAAGAGAACTGGACAGCTCCCCGAATGGCCTTAAGCCCTTAAAGCCCCAGGTCAGAGCCCTCCAGCCGCTAGCTACCCCAAGCCAAGTGGGACTTGACCTTCGGGTGCTCTAACTTGGATGGTTCGAGTTTGGGCAAAGGGCCCCGCCTCAACTTCTTCCGGGCTCACGGACTCCGACCCCTGCGCCGGCACGGGGCGGAGCTGCCCCGAGGCCCCGCCCCGCGGCCCCGCCCTGCTCGCTGCCGTCCGCTCTTCGTAGCCCCGCGGTGCGGTGCGCGCCTGCGCTGGATCTCGCCTCGGCGTAGCCATGATGGTGGGTGTAGTCTATCGGCGCTGAGTCCGGGCGCGCGGTGGGGGCGATGGGCGCGGAACAGACGTAGGGGGCCTCATCCGCCAGGCACTAATGTCTCCCTTTGTGTCTCCCTCATTCTGTCCTCTTCCCCCGCGCACCGGCCCCTCCAACCCCGCAGGAAGGCCTGGACGACGGCCCCGACTTCCTCTCGGAGGAGGACCGCGGAGTAAGTTCTAGCCTGCTTCTCGTTGGCGGGACCCTGCCTCCGCCGCGTTGGCCCTGGGGTGTGGTGCGCGGAAGGGTCCCGGGTCGCGCGACACCTCTTCCTTGCTGGCCTCCTTTCCATTTCCTCGCCGCACCGCGCCCCGCCTTCCTGCAGCCCTTCCTCCCTCGGGGACGCTCGGGTCTGATTTCCCGGACCCTGCTGTGCACCTTCCTTTCCCGGGTCGGGGTGCGGGTGGAGAACTGGAAGTTGGAGGCGGACCCTCACCCCTCGCCACTTTAGGGGCTGTGAAAACCCATCCTGACGGCACCCTCAATCTCCCCTTGTGGACCTCTCAAACCCGCTCCCACCCACCCTACTCTTTCTCTAAAACAGATAACAGTACAGGCTTGTTCTAAATTATTCTTTGCAAGGAATATGACAGTCCCCGAATCTTAACTCTTCTCCTACCTGATTTTGCAAAGTGCCTGTAGCCCAACGTACCTTTACTTTGGTTATTAATGTCCAAAAATGTACATATTTTGCAGTTACCTAGTGTTTTGAGGAGAATTGCCTTCCACTAAAAAAGGACCTGCAGGGCCCTGATTTCTCCCTCCCACTCTCCTTCCGTTTGTCTTGGCTGAAGGGTGGTAATCTTTATAGTGCCTTGTACGAGTGAGCACTTGAAAAATATTAATATATGATGATTGCAGCTCAGCAAGGTTCCACAGTTCCCTCACATTATTTTTCCGTTTTGCTTTTACTTATTCATCTTAGGTAATGTGAGAGACACCTCTGTTAGCCGATTTTTGGCAGGTGATAAGAGGTTCTTTTAGGATTTTTTTTTTTTTTTAATAAAAGCTAAGGTAGTATTCACTGATGGCCTTTATAAAGCTTTCAAGTGGTAATATAGAATCAGAGGGTGCTGCATTCTTTTATTTGATAAATGATACACAAAAGCATCATTTAAAACAGCGCAAAAGCATCATATGCATTTTCTGATTATTTCTAAAAATTGTCGTTTTTGGTGAAGTCTAAAACGTATGTGTTAATATCTATATGTATTTTCTGGGATAAGACAATGGAGTTAGATGACCACCTATAACAGTGGTTCTCAACCTGTGGGTCGCGACCCCGGTGGGGTCGCCTAAAGCCATCGGAAAATACATAGTGCATATCAGGTATTTACATTCTGAATCATAACTGTAGCAAAATTACAGTTATGAAGTAGCCACCAAAATTATTTTTTGGTTTGGGGTCACGGCATTAGAAAGGTTGAGAACCACTGACCTATAAGTTATATTTTGGATTTTAAATAGGGGAAGCCAGCAGAGTTCTTTAGTGAAATGAGATGGATTATAGCACAAACTGAGTTTTCTAACTGAATTTTCTAAATATAAAGCATATGGTCTTTTCTTTATTTAGATAACCACCATGTCTTATTTCTGTAGTCTACCAGGAAAAGCAAACAGGATTTGCTCCCTTGCAAAAATCTGACTTAATGTTCAGTGAAAATAGTAATTATTTTACTATTTGTGTTGATGTATTACCCAGTGAATATTTGTGTTCCTGGCTTTATGCCTTTCGTAAGATTTGTTTAAAGAACTGGAATCACTTAAGTAAATAAAGTGTCCAAAAACTTTTTCATGTATTGTATTATAAAATTGAGAGGAGGACAAAAGAACATGCCTGACCAAGAGGTTCTTACAGACTCTTGTAGATTAAAATTTTAATGTAGAAATGGAAAAATATTACTATGAGTTAAAAAGCCATGATGAATATGGATACATGTCCATTTCTTCCTTATTTGTTGCCCATGGAACTGGGTGAATCATAATAGTAGTTACAGTGGGCATTGTGGTAAGCATTGTTTCATTATATTGCCTCATCATCTTTGTGAAGCTTTTATTATTCCCCTTTTACAGATGAGAAATCTGAACCTCAGAGGAAGTAAGTGATCTCAGGTCACATGGCCAGTGTAGGAGTAGGAGAGATGGACTTCAAACCCAAGTTTCTGACATCAGAGCCAGTGCATGTTTCTCAAAGTGGCCTTGAAACACTTGAATCAGAATCAGTCTAGCGTGTTGGAAAAACAAATTTCTGGGTCTGTGCCCTAGTAAGTTAGTCTGTTGAGAGGGGAGAAGGACAGAAAACTACGAGGTAGATTTTGTTCTATACTGAAGTTTGATTACAGCTACACAAAGTTGTCTTGCTATTTCCTCATTTGGGGACTAGAAATATCTGGCCTTTTAAATTTCTTTGTATTGTGCTTCTTCTGATAGAAATAAAGCCATAGTCAGAACTTTTAGACATTGCATTTTAGTTTAGATTACCTTGTTCAGTCTTTTAATAAAGAGTTTTTATAGAGAAAAAGCATGAAGTGCATATTTCATACAGAATGCAGAGGGGACATCACAGATTCAAAAATAATAATGTGTTTCATACAGAGCACCAAATAAGCAAAATTAAAGTCAGTATATTTAAATAAATTATTAAGCAGCTTTAAGTTTTCATCATGATATTTGAGGTAGAGTATTATGGCCTTAAGAAAATATTGCTTTTCTGAGAAATGTAAGCAGACTTTAAGAATACACAATATTAGCTTGACCAGGCGGTGGCGCAGTTGATAGAGCGTCAGACTGGGATGTGGAGGACCTAAGTTCGAGACCCCAAGGTCGCCAGCTTGAGCGTGGGCTCATCTGGTTTGAGCAACGCTCACCAGTTTGGACCCAAGGTCGCTGGCTTGAGCAAGGGGTTACTCAGTCTGCTGAAGGCCCATGGTCAACGCACATATGAGAAAGCAATCAATGAACAAAGGTGTCCAAATGAAAAACTGATGATTGATGCTTCTCTCTCCGTTCCTGTCTGTCTGTCCCTATCTATCCCTCTCTCTGACTCTCTCTTTGTCTCTGTTAAAAAAAAAAAAAAAATATTAGCCTGACCAGGCAGTGGATAGAGTGTCAGACTGGGATGCAGAGGACCCAGGTTTGAAGCCCTGAGGTCGCTGGCTTGAGTGCGGACTCACCAGCTTGACCTCAGGGTCCTGGCTTCGGACTCACCAGCTTGAGCTCAGGGTCCTGGATTGAGCCCAAAGGTCACTGGCTTGAGCAAGGAGTCACTCACTAGCTCTGCTGTAGCCCCACCCCAACCCACCCCAGCCAGTCAAGGCTCATGAGAAAGCAATCAATGAACAACTAAGGAGCCACAATGGAGAATTGATGCTTCTCATCTCTCTTCCTTCCCGCCTATCTGTCCCTATCTATCCCTCTCTCTGTCCCTCTCTCTGTTTCTGTGTCACAAAAAAAAAAAAACCCACAATATTAAAAATTATTTGGCCCTGGCCGGTTGGCTCAGTGTTGGAGCGTCAGCCTGGTGTGCAGGAGCCCCGGGTTCGATTCCCAGCCAGGGCACACAGGAGAAGCACCCATCTGCTTCTCCACCCCACCCCCTCTCCTTCCTCTCTATCTCTCTCTTCCCCTCCTGCAGCCGAGGCTCCATTGGAGCAAAGATGGCCCAGGCGCTGAGGATGGCTCCGTGGCCTCTGCCTCAGGCGCTAGAATGGCTCTGGATGCAACAGAGTGACGCTCCAGATGGGCAAAGCATCGCCCCCTGGTGGGCATGCTGGGTGGATCCCGGTCGGGCGCATGCAGGAGTCTGTTGCCTCCCTGTTTCCAGCTTTGGAAAAATGCAAAAAATAAAATAAAATTATTTGCCACTTTTTAACCTCTTTAGCCACACTTCTACATAATAGGGTTTTTTTTCCCCCATAAACAAAAGACAGTAACATTATTTAATAAACAAATGAGCCCTTTGAATTGGACACAGTTGCTCTGATGTGCTTGTTAAATAAGGTTAGTAGGTGCCAGTGTGATGGCATAATTCTCTTAGCACTTGATTTGAATTTAAGTAATATGTTTATTGTTTCAAAATTACTTCAGGTGGAGTAGCTATACCTCTCCTGGACTTTTAGCCTTGTTCCTCCCTCTGTATCCCTTATCTTCATAATGTCATCATTTTCCAGTAGTGCAAGCAAGAAACCTCTGGATTACATCCTCCACCCTCATATCAGAACAGTCAATGGGGCGAGTTAATTTCACCTCTGAAATGTTGCATTTCCTCTCTCACTTGCAAGGCCCCAGTTAAGGTCCTTGCTATTTTTTGCCTGGATTATAGCAGTATCTGTCATTGGTCTGGCTCTAGTCTTACTACTTTCCAATCCAGCTTTCACATTACTTCTAGTTGTCTAACTGAAATGATTAAATCATGTAGCGCAACTAGCCAAAATGATTTACTTGGACCCAATTCTTTTTGCAACAAGGTGCAAACTCCTTAGACTAGCATTAAACACCATTCATAACCCTTTCAGGCTGGCTTCACTTCTCAGCATGTCCCCCCCAGACATATATGCTGTGCCGTACTCTACTGTCACTGCCCAACCACCTTTGTCTGCAGTTTAATGTCTGCTTTATGCGTGCTTTTCAGTGTTGTAGAGAGCTTTATATTTTTTCTCACCTTTTTTTTTTTCATTTGAAATTTGACTTAACTTTCAAGACTTGGCCCAGATTGATTGCATTTTCTTTTGTACCTGCACATCATTTAGCTTGAATGCATTTCACATTTATTGATAGTTATTTCAGATAAAATGTGACATAGATTGTGTTGGCAGAGGATAAGAAGATGAATGTTGGTAGAAGAAAAAATTCTTGCCCTGAGACCATCACAGTGTAATAAAGGACTTATGATGAAGTGCAGGAAGAGTGCAAAGGAGAGAGTGCTTACCTTTACTGGAGGAGTAATGAATACATACTGATAACTACACACTGATATAACATTTACTGCATGCCAAGGAGTTTCTATATATCAACCCAATTCTCATCGCTGTGAAGTAGCTGTTATTATTCCTACTTTGGAAAGAAAAACTGGGGTTCACAGAGATTAACTTGCCCAGGGTCACATAGCCAGTATAGCTGGATTCAGACTCAGACAGTCTTAAGTCCTAGGCTCTTTATCTTTTTAGATTTTATTTATTTATTGTTAGAGAGAAAGGAGAGAAAGACGGTAAAAGGAGGGAGGAGCAGGAAGCATCAACTCCCATATGTGCCTTGACTGGGCAAGCCCAGGGTTTCGAACTGGCCACCACAGCATTTCAGGTTGACGCTTCATCCACTGCATCCTGGGCTCTTCTTAATCACTATGCTATCACCTAAAGCAGTGGTCCCCAACCTTTTTTGGGCCACGGACCGGTTTAGTGTCAGAAAATATGTTCACGGACCGGCCTTTAGGGTGGGATGGATAAATGTATCACGTGACTGAGACCAGCATCAAGAGTGAGTCTTAGACGGATGTAACAGAGGGAATCTGGTCATTTTTAAAAAATAAAACATCGTTCAGACTTAAATATAAATAAAACGGAAATAACATAAGTTATTTATTTCTCTGCGGACCGGTACCAAATGGCCCACGGACCGGTACCGGCCTGGGGGTTGGGGACCACTGACCTAAAGGATGTAAACCTTAAATATTGAGCAGGAATTTTGTGGGCTCTCAGGGTAGGGGAATGCTTGGCAGCAGAGAGGATAGCAAGTGTGATAATTTGGCCCCACCTGGAGTAGTTACAGAAAGCAGGGGTAGATACTAGGGACACTACTGAAAAAATGTAATGTGCATAATGATAAAGGCTCCAGGCAGTGGGAGGTCTTAAAGGAATTTAACCTGGGTAAGACTTACGCCTGGGTTAAATTAGCATTGTAAATTACTCTGGGGTGTGTGTGTGTGTGTGTGTGTGTGTGTGTGTGTGTGTTGGGGTGGGGGTGGGGGGTTCTTCCTGAAAGCAGCTAGCCCAGTCAAGAAGTTACTGCACCAGTCCAGATGAGAGAACTAAGGCACTGGAAGAGGGAATAGAGGGGACAAAGCAAAGAGGTATTTAGGAAGTGGAACTGACAGGGCATAATGACTGAATAAATACATGGGCTGGGCAGAGGAGAGGAGAAAAATGAGGAATATAGAAGGACAGAGTTAGAAGGTAGATAATAAGTTTGGTTTCAGATATGTTGGCTTTCAAGTGCCAGTGAGGCATTTAATCTCTTTCTCACTAAACTAGAATGTCAGGTCTTGTAAGGGTGAGGATTGTGTCTTCCTGTTGCTCTATCCCTAGCACTGAAGACAATGGTTGGCACATTGAAGGCATTCAGTTGTTTAATAATTGACTACATCCAGGTGGGTATGTCTAATTGGTAACTTGAAATTATGATTGAGAACTTAGAATAAGAGGTCTGATTGAAGGTATAAATTTAGGAGTTATTAATCAAGAATGGCTGAGATTGCCAAGGCTAGATAACACCCAGAGGACACCAACATTTAAGGCCCAAGGGGAAGAAATGGCAGGGCTGAAGGGGATAGGAGCAGGATGAAGGGTGTCCTCAGAAGTTCAGAGAGTTGTAAGGAGGTGGCCAAAATGATCATAAAGGCAAAGTACTTTGGAGAGGTCAAGAAGACTGAAAAATACTGGATTTGGAAATGTCCTCTGGAGGTTTTGTAAAATCAAGACTACCTTGAGCCTGACCAGGCAGTGGCACAGTGGATAGAGCGTCGGACTGGGATGCAGAGGACCCAGGTTCGAGACTCCGAGGTCACCAGCTTGAGCGCAGGCTCATCTGGTTTGAGCAAAAGCCCACCAGCTTGAACCCAAGGTCGCTGGCTCCAGCAAGGGGCTACTCCGTCTGCTGAAGGCTCGCGGTCAAGGCACATATGAGAAAGCAATCAATGAACAACTAAGGTGTTGCAACGCGCAATGAAAAACTAATGATTGATGCTTCTCATCTCTCTCCGTTCCTGTCTGTCCCTGTCTATCCCTGACTCACTCTCTGTCTCTGTAAAAAATAAAAAATAAATAAATAAGACTACCTTGAGTAGAAGAGCAGGAAATGAGCAGGTCCTGGAGCAGACAGGATTTTAGCCCTCCATGGACACCTCTTCTGACAATGTGGAGATCACGGAGCTAGATTTATTTGTAGAAAAGTTTATTAGCTGACCTGTGATGGCGCAGTGGATAAAGGGTCGACCTGGAATGCTGAGGTCACTGGTTCCAAACAAGATCATTTTTTTAAAAAAGTAAAAAAAAAAAAAAGATTTATTGATGTGTCTGAGGAAAAAAACAGCTGCTAGTGTTTTGTTTCTTTGGCGTGTGGGAGGAAAGGTCACTTGTTGAGAGTGGGGATGGAAATGTGGTAAAAGGTTGAGGTGGTCAAGTTTGGAGTAGTTAAAGGAAATCAGAAGGGGAGCTGAGCAGATCTGCTCTGGATTGTTGAGTAGTTTTAAGAGCCCAATGTAATTTGCAGATCATTAATTTGTAGTAGATTAGTATAAACAATTATGTCTTTCTCAAGCCGTACTCAGCAGCTCAAAAAGAAAGCAAAGCTGATGGTTGACTGAACTTGAGTGTGGGAATTTGCAAGCCAGGTATGGTAAAAGACCAAGACTAGTTGACGGGACCAGTAAAAAAAGTATTGGAGTGACATATGACATGGATTGGAAAAGGAGGGAAGCGGCAAAGGGGTAACAGAGTGGAGATATATGGGAAGGTCACAGGATTGAAGAGATCGGTAAGATCATATTGTACACTTAGTAAAAATGTTGGGGGAATGTTGTATTACAAAATATTGCTTTCCTCACTACAAATAGATTTCCCGAAGGCAAGGTATTTTTGTTCGCCCTATATCTTCCACAGTGCCTAGGACAGTTGTTTGCATACAAATGCTAGAAAAAAATGTTTATTGAATAAATACGTTTTAGTATATTGTCTAGAAAGAGTAAAGGATTACATGTCAACACTAAGTTAAAAAGAAAAAGAGCCTGCCTGACCAGGCGGTGGTGCAGTGGATAGAGTGTCGGCCTAGAATGCTGAGGACTCAGGTTCTAAACCCTGAGGTCACCAGCTTGAGTGCGGGGTCACCGACTTGAGCATGGGATCACACACATGACCCCGTGGTCGCTGGTTTGAAGCCTATGTTCACTGGCTTGAGCCCAAGGTCGCTGGCTCGGCTGGAGCCCCAACTCAAGGCACATATGAGGAAGCAATCAGTGAACAGCTAAGGTGCCGCAACTGTGAGTTAATGCTTCTCGTCTGTCTCCCTTCCTGTCATTATCTGTCCTCCTCCTCCTCTCTCTCTCTCTCTCTCTCTCTCTCTCTCTCTCTCGCTAGAAAAAAGAAAAAAAGCCTGACCAGGCAGTGATGCACTAGCTAGAGTGTCAACCTGTGATGCTGAGGACCCAGGTTCGAAACCCCGAGGTCACTAGCTTGAGTGTGGGTTCATCTGGCTTAAGTGCAGGCTCACCAACTTGAGCATGGGATCATAGACATGACCCTGTGGTCACTGAATAGAAGCCTAAGGTTGCTGGCTTGAGCAAGGGGTCACTGATCACCTGGAGACCCTTGGTCAGGGCACATAAGAGAAAGCAATCATTGAACAACTAAAGTGCCACAACTACAAGTTGATGCTTCTCATCTCTCTCCCTTCCTGTCTCTTTCTCTCTCTCTCTCTCTCTCTCTCTCTCAGAAAAAGAGAGAATAAAGGGTTTTATTAGTACTACCTAGTAATGTTTCTGGTATGGTCTGTGAGAGAAAATCTGGTTACAAATGTGAGTTGTGACTTTTCTCTAGCCACCTTCAGCATATCAAAATGTAAAAGCAAAGAAGGTGATCCAAAATGTGGGAATTTGCAAATCAGTTATGGCAAAAAAGCAATGAGAGTTGACAGGACCAACAAGAAAGATATTGGAGTGACCTATCATGTGACCCTAGTACTGTTTTGTTGTATCTGTTGTGTTTGGTATATGAAAAGAAATCTGGGTGCAAATGCCAGTTCCCAGAACCTGTATGTATAATCAACCATCGATTTGACTGCTTGGCACACAGGGTATAGAGTAATAATAGAAATGATGTATATTACAAGACTTCCAAAATCATAACTGGGCTAGGAGTTAAATCAATTTAAAATTTGACCTGAGCCTGACCAGGAAGTGGTGCAGTGGATAGAGCATTGACCTGGGACGTGGAGGACCCAGGTTTGAAACCCAGAGGTCACTGGCTTGAGCATGAGATCATAAACGTGACCCTATTGTCTCTGGCTTGAGCTCAAAGGTCGCTGGCTTGAGCCCAAGGTTGCTAGCTGGAGCAAGGGATCACTTGCTCTCCTGTAGCTGCCCTGCCCCCCCCCCCAATCAAGGCACATATGAGAAAGCAGTCAGTGAACAACTAAGGAGCTATAACTAAGAATTGATGCTTCTCATCTCTCTCCTTTTCTGTCTGCCCCTATTTGTCCCTCTCTCTGTCTCTATGTCTGTCACACTCAAAAAATAAAAAATAAATAAATTTTTACCTGAATAAGCGAGGTTAATGGAATTTACTTCTGTCTCATGCTTTCTTTTTTATTGATTGTACCGTAATTACCTGAAAAGTTTCTTAGCCCTGTATGGTTACTACCTTTCTTTCTACTCTTCTCCATTCAACAAATATTTGTCGAGGGCTACCCCTGGGAATACAGCAATATACAAAACAAAAATCTTTGTCCTTGTAGAAGTGAAATTCTAGTCAGAGAAGACCATTAAAAATAAATAAATGAAATATAGTAGATGGGGAGTCCCTGGCCGAATAGCTTAGTAGGTTAGAGCATTATTCTGATACATCAAGGTTGTGGGTTCAGTCTCCAGTCAGGGCACATATAAGAAGCAACCAATGAATGCATAAATAAATGGAACAATAAACTAATGTTCCCCCCCCCCCGTCCCTTCCTTTCTTTTGCTAAACATTAATTTAAAAATATATAGCCCTGGCCGGTTGGCTCAGCGGTAGAGCGTCGGCCTAGCGTGCGGAGGACCCGGGTTCGATTCCCGGCCAGGGCACACAGGAGAAGCGCCCATTTGCTTCTCCACCCCTCCGCCGCGCTTTCCTCTCTGTCTCTCTCTTCCCCTCCCGCAGCCAAGGCTCCATTGGAGCAAAGATGGCCCGGGCGCTGGGGATGGCTCTGTGGCCTCTGCCTCAGGCGCTAGAGTGGCTCTGGTCGCCAACATGGCGACGCCCCGGAGGGGCAGAGCATCGCCCCCTGGTGGGCAGAGCGTGCCCCATGGTGGGCGTGCCGGGTGGATCCCGGTCGGGCGCATGCGGGAGTCTGTCTGACTGTCTCTCCCTGTTTCCAGCTTCAGAAAAATGAAAAAAATAATAATAATAATAATAATAATAAAAAAATATATATATATAGTAGTAGATGGCGCCTGACCAGGTGGCAGCACAGTGGATAGAGCGTCGGACTGGGATGCGGAGGACCCGAGGTCGCCAGCTTGAGCGCAGGCTCATCTGGTTTGAGCAAAAAGCCTACCAGCTTGAACCCAAGGTCACTGGCTCCAGTAAGGGGTTACTAGGTCTGCTGAAGGCCCGCGGTCAAGGCACATAGGAGAAAGCAATCAATGAACAACTAAGGTGTTGCAACACGCAATGAAAAACTAATGATTGATGCTTCTAATCTCTCTGTTTCTGTCTGTCTGTCCCTGTCTATCTCTTTCTCTGACTCATTTTCTGTCTCTGTAAAAAATAAACAAACAAACAAAAAAAGGTATAGTAGTAGATGGTGAACAAGTGCTATGAAAAAAATGAGGGAGGGATAGAGATCTTTGGGGGAGAGAATGAGCTGCAGTTTTAGACTGGTGGCTAGGCAAGCCTTCATGAGGTGACATTACTGTAAACACTTTAAGGAAATGAGGGAGTGAGCCATGCAGATAGGTTCTGGGGGCAGAATGTTCCAGGTAAAGGGAACAGTAAGTGAAAAAATTCCTGAAGTGACAGTAAATCCGTGTGTTCAAGGAACAACAGTAAGGCCATACGGCAGGGCTGCAGTGGGCCAGAGGGACGAAGTCCCATCCACTGAGCCACCTGGCTAGGGCCTTGCAGTGAGCCAGGGGAATAGTAGGTTAGTTAGGGACCATGTCAGATGCAGATTATGTAGGGCTTGGTGAATCACTGTAAGGACTTTGGCTTTTCTCCAAGTGGGAACCTCTTAGATTTTGAGCAGAGGAACAATTTCTAGTTTAGAGGGATTGTTCTGGTGGCTCTATAAGAAATAGACTGAAGAGGGAAAAGGACAGAAGAGACCAGTTAGCAGGCTGTTATAAAGTTATTTCTTCCTCCTTCATCCATTCATCTCTACATTTGCTTTTCTGGGAAATGACAACTACATTTTAGGAATCATTTTAATGTAGATACTTTATAGTAACTGAATGTCTTCTTTACTAAATAATATCAACAGTAGGGCAGTGTCTTTAAATTATTTTCTAATGATGCTGTATTTGTGTTGCTTAGTCCATTTTCTCTTTTAATCTTTCTCTTGACCACGACATAAATGTTCAACCCAGTCTCTGGCAAAAGAAAGTCAGTGTTTACTGGCGCAGATAAAGGTTAAACCAGTGAATGTAGTCTAATTAGAATTTATTCAGACAAACACCTCACTATTGCAGGAAGTTAATTAAATGTTGATGAATCATAAGTTGTTTGCTTTGATTCTTCCCCCTGATAAAAACACTCTAAAATTACTGACTTTTCTGCTGTACATTTTCTGTAACACTAAATTTATAATATATTTTATCAAATCTAGGGTACAATTGATTGGAAGCTATATTTTATGTACTAGTAAGAAAAAAATTGCCAGTTAAACTGTAATTTGTCATCAGTTGCAAGACGTTCCAATTTCAGATATGTTTTTTGTTTTGTTTTGGGTTTTTTTTGTATTTTTCTGAAGTTGGAAACAGGAAGGCAGTCAGACAGACTCCCGCATGCATCTCACCGGGATCCACCTGGCATGCCCACCAGGGGACGATGCTCTGCCCATCTAGGGGATTGCTCTGTTGCAACCAGAGCCATTCTAGTGACTGAGGCAGAAGCCACAGAGCCATCCTCAGCGCCCGGGCCAATTTTGCTCCAATGGAGCCTCGGCTGCAGGAGGGGAAGAGAGAGACAGAGAGGAAGGAGAGGAGGAGGGGTAGAGAAGCAAATGGGCACTTCTCCTGTGTGCCCTGGCCAGAAATCGAACCCAGGACTCCTGCACGCCAGGCTGACGCTCTACCACTGAGCCAACCGGCCAGGGCCTCAGATATGTTAAAATGTGAAAAATATGCAGCTGGAATAGAAGAAATATGACAGCAGATTAGCTTTTGGTGAAATTTTTGTATTGACATAGAGGATGATTTTATTGGCTGGCTTTATAATCAGTCTCACCTGCAAAAGTCCTTTTTGGGAACATCCACAGATCCTAGAGATTTGTATGTGGATATTTTGGGTGGGAGCCATTATTCAGCCTCCCACAATAGACATCATAAAAGTGGCCTGAATGTGAGTAAATAGAAAAAAGGAAACATTTCTTGAACTAGAATAATGGTAAGGATTTGGAGAAGAGGTCGGAAGGACAATATGAACTAAATAAGACTAAATAGCGGTGAGAAAACCATAAAATAAAGTATTCTCTAATGTTTCCAGTATTGCAGAAACAGTGAGATAATTGGAAAATGAAAAAGAGAACTTTGTAATTCAAGGCAAGTTTTCATTTTCTCTCTTTTGTCAGACAATGGGTTACATGTAGCATTTGAGTACAATAACAGGGTTTCAAACATTATTTTTAAATGGTTTTATGTAAGTTTATAGTGTAAACTTTTAAAAATATGATCACTGATTGAAATTTAATTTTATATGCACTTATTAAAGTTATCAGAGTTTTTATTAAACGATATCATAGATTGTATCATAATTTAAATAGTGATTAATTTTTTCTATGAATCTTAATTTTGGTTTTATGTAATGGTATTTATTTTCAAAAATATGTCTACTTAGTCTAGAACTAATACAGTAGTACAAAAAATGAAATTGTATGTTACTTTTTTCATTACTTATAAAGTTAACCCTGTTTAATGAAAAACATCACAAAATTAATCTTTTTTTGTGACAGAGTCAGAGTCAGAGAGAGGGACAAATAGGGACAGACAGGAAGCGAGAGAGATAAGAAGCATCAATTCTTAGTTGCGACACCTTAGTTGTTCATTGATTGCTTTCTCATATGTGCCTTGACTGGGAGCTACAGCAGACCGAGTGACCCCTTGCTCAAGTCAGCGACCTTGGCCTCAAACTGGTGAGCCCTGCTCAAACCAAATGAGCCTGTGTTCAAGCTGGTGACCTCGGGGTCTCTAACCTGGGTCCTCCGCGTCCCAGTCCAACACACTGTCTACTGTGCCACCGCCTGGTCAGGCACAAAATTAATCTTTTAATAAATTACAAGATTTCTGTTTAAAGATGGCTTACTTTTGCCTATTTATGTAAGTAATACATATGTATTTTGGAAAATTGGGAGAATAAAGGAATATATAAAGTAGAAAACCCACTATTCATATTTACTAGAAGTCATTTATACATTTTAAAATATATAATTGTGATCATAGAATATAAACAATTTTTTCCATTTACATTGAAATGAAACTTGATAGGTAAGATTGGCAAAGTAAGTTCTGGGTTTTGCAACTAGAGTATTTGAAGCAGGCTAGTTAATTAGATTTTAAATATTTCATATCTTTGAAGCTGGCTGAGACTTTTATCTTTTAGTGTATTTGATTCTTTTATAAGTCTCCAAATTACTCAACTGTGTTAGAATGCTTATTTGTTTGAAGGGAAAGAAAAATGAATGAAATTTCAGAATTATAAGTGGAGCCTGACCAGGCGGTGGTGCAGGGAATAGAGCATCAGCCTGGGATGCTGAGGACCCAGCTTTGAAACCCCAAGGTCGGCTGGCTTCAAGCCCAAGGTCGCTGGCTTGGCTGGAGCCCCCCTCCCCTACCCCCAGTCAAGGCACATATGAGAAAGCAATCAATGAACAACTAAGATGCCACCATTATGAATTGATGCTTCTCATCTCTGTCCCTTCCTGCTTGTGTGTCTCTCTCTTGTGCTTAAAAAAGGAATTATAAGTGGAAAAGTCTTCTCATAGACAGGTAAATGGAAGCACTAAATAGAGAAATATCCAATTCTTCAAATATAGAAAAGTTTATAGAGTAAGGTGCAAAATATAATTCATATCACAGGAGTTATGAAATGATATGTTAGCAGTTTTTAGCACTTCATATATATGTAATGTACTTAACTATATTTAATAGTTTCATTGTGCATTCAAGAATTAAAATAAGTAATGGAGTTAAAATTATTGTTCTTTAAGGTATTAATTTTAGAACATTTGAACTTTAATGAACCATCTTCTTGGAAAATAGTTTACTTTTAGGGTGAACCTAATGACTGAATCATAGTTAATACATTGTTTCATAAAAAAGCATAGTTGAATGATATAGAATGAAAATCAGTTAAGCCTGACTGGTGGTGGTGCTGTGGATAGAGTGTTGACCCGGGACACTGACGTCCCAGGTTCAAAATCCCAAGGTCACTGGCTTGACACAGGGTCACCAGCTTGAGCGTGGGATCATAGACATGATCCCAAGGTCGCTGGCTTGAAGCCCAGGGTCACTGGCTTGTGCAAGGGGTTGCTGGCTTAGCTGGAGCCTCTCCACACAGACACATATAAAAATTAATGAACAACTAAAATGTCACAGCTATGAGTTGATGCTTTCCATCTCTCTCACTTCCTTTATGTCACTTCTCTTTCTCTCAATTAAAAAAAAAGTGAAGACAGATGCTGGCCAGTTAGTTCAGTTGGTTAGAGTGTCATTCTGATATAACAAGGTTGTGGGTTTGATCCCTGGTCAGGGCACATATAAGATTCAACCAACAAATGCACTAAAAAAAAAATTAGTTAAGATAATAACATACCCAAAGTACCTGCCCCAAAATATGTATGTAGATTAAATGAACATTATTATTTTTTCTTTTAGATTTAAGATTCTTTTGTTACTTTAGTTTTGTTTTTGCATTGTCTTCTTATCTGAGAAAAGAATGAAATAATATAAAAGCCCACAGAATTTTCATAAGGTATTATTTTTTTTTTTTAGCTTAAAGCAATAAATGTAGATCTTCAAAGTGATGCTGCTCTGCAGGTGGACATTTCTGATGCTCTTAGTGAGAGAGATAAAGTAAAATTCACTGTTCACACAAAGGTAAATGTGATTTTGTACTTGTACTATTGTAGCTATTTATTATGCTTTGTTACAGGTCATATAATAATAATTAGACTGGAATTTTGGTTTTGAACATAATTATAAACTGTTTTTTTGTGTTTTTCTTTTTGTTTATAATTCACCACTGCTATTTTAACAGAAAATGTTTTAGGGAAACATACTTTTTAAAGATTAACAGTAAGAATGAGCCTGACCAGACAGTGGCGCAGTGGATAGAGCATTGGACTGGGACGTGGAGGACCCAGGTTTGAAACCCCAAGGTCGCTGGCTTGAGCACGGGCTCTTCTGGTTTGAGCAAGGGGTCACTCGGTCTGCTATAGCCCCCAGTCAAGGCACACATGAGAAAGCAATCAATGAACAACTAAGGTGCTACAACAAAGAATTGATGCTTCTCGTCTCTCTCCCTTCCTGTCTGTCTATCCCTATCTGCCCCCCCCTCTCACCAAAAAAAAAAAAAAAAAGAAAAGAAGAATGAATCATAAGGCCCTGGATGGTCGGTTGGCTCAGCAATAGAGGTGTCAACCCAGCGTGTGGAAGTCTCAGGTGCAATTCCTGGTCAGAGCACACAGAAGAGGCGACCATCTGCTCCCCCTCATCCCTTCTCCCTCTCTCTCCCCCCTTTCTCCCCCTCTCTCTTCCTCTCTCTCCCCTCTCTTCTCTCTCCCTCTCCTCTCTCTACCTCTCCCTCCCTCTCTGTTTCTCCCCCTCCCCCAGACATGGCTCAATTGATTCCCCTACAGGTAGCCCCGGGCACTGAGGATGGCTCCCTTGAGCCTCCACCTCAATCACTAAAAATAGCTCAGTTCCAAGCACGGGCCCCAGATGGGGATTGCCTGGTGGATCCCTGTTGGGATGTGTGTGGGAGTATGTCTCCCCTACTCTCACTTAAAAAAAAAGAAAAAAGAATGAATCGTAAAAGCCTGATCTGTGGTAGCTTAGTGTATAAAGCATAGATCTGGAATGCTGAGGTCACTGGTTGAAAGCCCTGGGCTTGCCCGGTCAAGGCACCTACAAGAAGCAACTACTATAAGTTAGTGCTTTCCGTTCCTCCCCACCTCACTTTCTCTCTTTCTCTCTTTTTTCTCTCTAAAATCAGTTTTAAAAAATATGAAATCTTACCATTTGTGACAGCATAGATGGACATAGAATTATGCTAAGTGAAATAAGAGAAAGACAGATACCATATGATTTCATTTATAGGTGGAATCTAAAGAACAAAATAAGCGAACAAATAAAATAGAGACTCAGACACAGACTGATGGTTGCAAGAGAGGAAGGTGGATTGAGGAACTAGATGAAAAGGTAAAGGGATTAAGAAGTACAAATTGATAGTTACAAAATAGTCATGGGAGTGTAAAGTGTAGCATAGAGAATATAGTTAATAATATTGTAATAACTGTATGGTTCCAGGTGGGCACTGGAAATATTGGGGGGTACACTTTTTAAAGTATGTGATTCCCTAACCACTATACTGTATACCTGCAACTAATACAAAATAATGCTGAATGTAAACAGTAATTGAAAAATAAAATGTAAAGTTCTTTAAAAAATAAAAGGCACAAAGTGCAATTCTATTGTATGTAGGAATATTTAGTGCACAGCACTAACAAAATCCATTACATGCATTGCCTGAGTAGTCAAAACTCAAGTGACTCACTGCAGTAAGTAAGTGTGTGTAAATGGACACACACACTTATCAAAAATTGACTTTTTCTCCCTAAAGGGAATACAACATTTCTAAGATTTTAACTGGCTTTCAGTCTTACATTATATTTAGTATACTTAAGAATCTGCTGAGGCCTGACCTGTGGTGGCGCAGTGGATAAAGCGTTAACCTGGAAACGCTGAGGTTACCGGTTCAAAGCCCTGGGCTTGCCTGGTCAAGGCACATATGGGAGTTGATGCTTCCAGCTCCTCCCCCTTCTCTCTCTCTCTCTCTCTCTCTCTCTCTCTCTCTCTCTCCTTTCTATAATGAATAAATAAAATCTTTAAAAATAAAATAAACAACTAAGGTGTTGCAGCGCGCAATGAAAAACTAATGATTGATGCTTCTCATCTCTCTCTGTTCCTGTCTGTCTGTCCCTGTCTATCCCTCTCTCTGACTTACTCTCTGTCTCTGTAAATAAATAAGTAAAAAGAATCTGCTGAGGCCTAACCAGGCAGTGGCGCAGTGGATAGAGCATCAGACTGGGATGCAGAGGACCCAGGTTTGAAACCCCAAGGTTGCTGGCTTGAGCATGGGATCATAAACATGACCCCATGGTCACTGCTTGAGCTCAGAGGTCACTGGCTTGAAGCCTAAGGTAGCAAACTTGAGCCCAAGGTCATCGCTGCTTGAGCAAGGGTTCACTCGCTCTGCTGTAGGCCCCTGGTCAAAGCACATATGAAAACTCAAATCAATGAACAACTAAGGTGCCGCAGCAAAGAATTGATGCCTCTCATCTCTCTCCCTTTCTGTCTGTCCCCATCTCCCATCTCTCTCTCTCTCTCTCTCTCTCTCTCTCTTTCTCTCTTTCTGTCGCAAAAAAGAATTTGCAGAGAAGTTTCCCTCTTAGGATTTCAAACACCTCTTTTTCTCAACATTATGTATACAAATCATATTTGTAGAAAGAACTAAAACATACATGTCTATATCTAATTAGAATCATTTTAGTTTTATACAGCCTATTAAAAGTGACTTACAACATGAGTGTTTGAAAGAAACAAAACAATCCATTTGCATAAAGATGGAGCTTGGAGTAAAATTCTAAGTGTTTGAGTATGTAGACTCAGCACATACTACACTGATAAGAACTTTCTGCCGTAAACACCTCTCAATTCTCATAAAAACTTACTAGAGGCTGTGATGGTTATGTTTTCTGCATCAGTCTGTAGTTCTGTGAAAAGGTGTGTTCTTCTGAATGTGGTTATTCACTTTCCTCCTTTTGGCAACTGATTGGGAAGAGGGAGAGACAATCTTTAAAGATATTACTATAAGGTGAGGAGTCATCAAATTAGGGTCTTCAGGCCAAATCTAGTTCACTTCCTGTTTTTGTAAATTAAGTTTTATTGGAACACACAAACAAAGACTGAATCATAGAACCTAGACATACTGTAAATTTAATTTTCTCTAGACTTTTATTAATACATTTTACTGTTTTCAGTTTTGTTGTGTCCTTTCATTTAATCAAATTTCTGTCTTACAGATTAATTTCATTTTAGATTTTAGCTTTCAGGAGTATTTTCAGATTGCAAATCTGTTTTCTTTTGTTTGAATAGTTGAATTTGATATATACAATAGAATAACTTTTAAGTAATGGTGAAATATTTATTAAAAGCTTTTTAGTATAATTTTAATTCAAGAGAATTTCTGTCTTTGCAGAGTTCATTGCCAAATTTTAAACAAAATGAATTTTCCGTTGTTCGACAACATGAGGAATTTATCTGGCTTCATGATTCCTTTGTTGAAAATGAAGACTATGCAGGTTACATTGTAAGTGTTGAGGTTCCATTTTAATCCCATTTTTAGGAACTTTTTAGATACTTTGTGTTGAAATCTTATTTAACATTTTTAATGAACTAATGTCATTTTCAAGGATTTCCAATTAGAAGACATAATTGGTACCACCTTTAATCCTGAATTGTCTTGTTTGAGAGTATAGATATTATGCTCCCTCACTTAAACTTAAATTCTTACTGTACATTAGAATTGTAACAGGTTTGTCCTAGGGATTGATTAAGGTGATATTAAAAGCCATATTGGTTTTGAACCCATTGGTAGGCAGGTTAAATTTAGAGGTGGAGGGCTGCTTAAGAGGTTGTCTAATCTAAATATGTACCAGATGTTATGCCTCAGCTGTTAACCACACTCAGATTTTTTATTTTTATTTTTTATTTTATTTTTTTGTATTTTTCTGAAGCTGGAAACGGAGAGACAGTCAGACTCCCGCATGCACCCGACCGGGATCCACCCAGCACGCCCACCAGCGGGCGACGCTCTGCCCACCAGGGGGCGATGCTCTGCCCCTCCCAGGCGTCGCTCTGTTGCGACCAGAGCCACTCTAGTGCCTGTGGCAGAGGCCAAGGAGCCATCCCCACCGCCCAGGCCATCTTTGCTCCAATGGAGCCTTGGCTGCAGGAGTGGAAGAGAGAGGCAGAGAGGAAGGAGAGGGGGAAGGGTGGAGAAGCAGATGAGCGCTTCTCCTGTGTGCCCTGGCCGGGAATCGAACCCGGGACTTCTGCATGCCAGGCCGAGGCTCTACCACTGAGCCAACCGGCCAGGGCCACCCACACTCAGATTTTATTGAAATCATCCTAACCTGATTCTGTCTTCATTCTTGTGGCTACTCCTTCTCAGTCATTTGCTTCTCTTTATACAATTGATAGACAATTGGCAGTGCACTTTTTTTTTCTTTTTTTCTTTTTTTTTTTTTCTTTTTTACAATAACCAGTTCATATAAAGGATACAACCCAGGAACAACCAAATGGAAGAGATGCATACGACAAGGTATGGGGAAAGGCATGGGGGTAAGCACAGAGCTTTCAGGCCCTCTCCAGGTGCCCCTCCTTCTCTCTTCTGCCCCCTTCCTCCCTCTATCCTCCCCTTACCCTCCCCTTTCCCTTCTTCTTTCCTCCCCCTTCCTTCACAGCATGTCAGTTGTGTTCACCAGCCTGAAAGTTCCTCGCTCTCTTCCTGTTCTATTTCTACCGTTTTCCCTCTCATCTTCTTTTCTGATGGCATTTTCTTACTACTTTTTTCTTTAATAGACTGAACACTCTTCAAAGATCAAGATAGTGTCTTACTTATATTTATATCCCATTGTTCAGCATCATGCCTGGCACATAGGTGCCATGTGCAGGCATCAGCAAATGTGTGCTGGAGTGTACTTGATGCTTCTTTTCCTATTTTTCTTGATGTGACCCTTTTTTGCAGTCATTTTTATTTAACTTTTCTTTCTATCTTACCTGCTCTCTTTAGTCATTAATCTGTGCCTTGTTCTTTTCTTTTTTTTTCTTTAGATTTATTTTATTTATTGATTTTAGAGAGGAGAGAGAGAGAAGTAGTGGGGGGAGGAGAAGGGAGGGCTCTTTCTGTTTTTAATTCAATGTTTTCTGCTTCTGGTACATTCCTCCAATCCAGAAACCCTTTTTAATATCCCTTGCTTGATCTTATTTTTAGCAATTTTTTTTAAAAAGGATAGCATATAAATACTATTAATTTATTAGTTTTAAAAATACATTTGTATTTAATTATACCATATACATATTTTTGGAAATGGTATGCATATTATACACATTTATTTAGTGTATAGTCAGAGCTTAGTGTGTATATACATTTAAGGACTGTAGGTTGCCACATAGGAATCTGCAAGTTAAAGTTTAAGAACTACTGTTCAAGCGTCGGCCTAGCGTGCGGAGGACCCGGGTTCGATTCCGGCCAGGGCACACAGGAGAAGCGCCCATTTGCTTCTCCACCCCTCCGCCGCGCTTTCCCTCTCTGTCTCTCTCTTCCCCTCCCGCAGCCGAGGCTCCGTTGGAGCAAAGATGGCCCGGGCGCTGGGGATGGCTCTGTGGCCTCTGCCCCAGGCGCTAGAGTGGCTCTGGTCGCAACATGGCGACGCCCAGGATGGGCAGAGCATCGCCCCCTGGTGGGCAGAGCGTCGCCCCTGGTGGGCGTGCCGGGTGGATCCCGGTCGGGCGCATGCGGGAGTCTGGCTGTCTCTCCCTGTTTCCAGCTTCAGAAAAATGAAAAAAAAATTTAAAAAAAAAAAAAAAAAAAAAAGAACTACTGTTCAAATACTGGAAACTGCTCTGCTATATTTCTTTCTTGGTACAAATGCTGTCAAGAATTTTAATTTCTAGACATTTAAATTCTCTAACCAGACTTGGGTTGTTACTAGTGCCCAGTTCTTATTCACAAAGTTTTTCATGGTGGCTGTAGTGTAACTGCTACAAGAAATAAAAGTCTTTAAAATTAATGATTTGTTCATTTATAGATCCCACCAGCACCGCCAAGACCTGATTTTGATGCTTCAAGGGAAAAACTACAGAAACTTGGAGAAGGAGAAGGGTCCATGACAAAGGAGGAGTTCACAAAGATGAAACAGGAACTGGAAGCGTATGTGATTTTTGTTGTTGCTTTTGTTAATTGTGCTTGTTTAATGTCTTCTTTTATTTTGTACTCTCCAATTCTTTTACCATAGTGACCCTTTCTGAAAGATGCAAGTTTAAGTAACACAACCAGTATTAATAATCATGATCAGAGCCTACAGGAAAATTATAGAATAATTGTCTGCATTATAAAATTATCTAAATTAATGTTTTAAATAGACTTACATTCACAATAGAAGATTCAAAACTTTATAAAAATATAAAAAACAGTAGAAAGGGCCTGATCAGGTGGTGGCGCAGTGGATAGAGTGTCGGACTGAGATGTGAAGGAGCCAGGTTTGAAACCTTCAAAACCCCGAGGTTGCCGGATTGAGCATGGGATCATAGACATAACCCCATGGTTGCTGGCTTGAGCCCAAAAGTTGTCAGCTTGAAGCCCAAAATCTCTGGCTTGAGCCTAGGATTGCTGGCTTGAGCAAGGGGTCACTTGCTCTGCTGTAGCACCTCCCTTTCAAGGCACATATGAGAAAGCAATCAATGAACAACTAAAGTGCTGCAACAAAGAATTGATGCTTTTTACCTTTCTCCCTTCCTATCTGTCCCTATCTGTCCCTCTCTCTGTCTCTGTCACCAAAAAAAAAAAACCAATAGAAAAAATTTTTTAATGCCTAATACAGTTATTGTGTGAATTTACTAAACAATAATAATTTTAAAAATACTCAGTGAAGCCTGACCAGGCGGTGGCGCAGTGAATAGAGTGACTGGGATGTGGAGGACCCAAGTTTGAAACCCCAAGGTCACTGGCTTCAGTGTGGGATCATATAGACATGATCCTAATGTCACTGACTTGCAAGCCCAAGGTCACTGGCTTGGCTGGAGCCCCCCTCCCCCACCCCCGATCAAGGCACATATGAGAAAGCAATCAATGAACAACTAAGAAGCCGCAATGAAGAATTGATGTTTCTCATTTCTCTCCCTTCCTGTCTGTCTGTCCCTCTCTCTGACTCTCTATGTCTGTGCCAAAAAAAATACTCAGTGGTCAACTTTGTCCTAAATAATAACTGACCAATTTCACAAGTATAAAATTAAAACTTTCCAATCTTACAAACTATATTTCCCAAACTTTAAATCCTGGTTATAAATGTAATTGAAAATTTGCAAAATATAAAAATCATATGTAATCTAAAAAAAAAAATAGAAAGGGAAATAACTTTTGAAAGCAGAATAAATTATTGTTTTTTTATTTATAAGACTTTAGTGATTAGCAAGCTGGTGATCTCTTTTTGACATATGCATTCTACCAAAATTTCTATAAAATTAGATATTTCAAAAGGAATATGAAGTGATAAAATATCCCCCAATTTTTGTGAGCAGTATATTTCTTTTTTTTATTATTATTATTATTTATTCGTTTTAGAGAGGAGAGGGAGAGAGAGAGAGAGAGAGAGAGAGAGAGAGAAGGGGGGGGAGGAGCTGGAAGCATCAACTCCCATATGTGCCTTGACCAGGCAAGCCCAGGGTTTCGAACCGGCGACCTCAGCATTTCCAGGTCGACACTTTATCCACTGCGCCACCACAGGTCAGGCTTTGTGAGCAGTATATTTCTTATAGAAGTATGTACTGAGCAACTCTGCATATATCCTATTACCTGTTATGTGTGTAAGTGTGAGTGTATGACATTTTCTTTCTGTTCTCTGCCTATGGCTTCTGGCTGAAAGGAGGAGAATAGGAGCAAAGTAACGAGAAAATTTTAAAATATTTTTCATTATATGATAGTTTTATCTATATTAGAAATGTATTAGATCTTTGAAAAATTGAGATATTTCAATTTCACCTTTAGTGTATTTGCTGAAAATACAGAATATCTTCCCCTTTCATTAAGTATTTGAGATAATTTGGATTTGGTGTATATTATTTTTCTGTTATTTTGAGAATTATACAAGGAAATCATTTCCTTGCCTTGTCATCACCCCTGTCACTCTTTCTTATCATTTCTCCCCTTATGCTTTTCCTTTCTCTTCTTCCACTTAGTTTCAGTTTTTAAGCATATACTCACACTGCTGCTAGACTTCTCTTCAGAACTGCTAAACTCTCCTGACAAGATACATTAGCATAGTAGGTCGTCTTTGTCAAAGTATAAGGTGACAGATATTTTTTAAGAATTCTGTCAGTGCTTGTTACAAGCAGTAGTCTGATAGCAGATACATACTTTTATAGTTTATAAGACTGAAAACTGGAAATTAGCAGAGCACATTAATATTGAAGAATCTGTGGTTTTCCAGTGGCCCTGATCATGATTCTTTTGTGGTCTGGTTAGGGGTTGGATAACAGAGAACCTTGGGTTTATTCTACTGCTACCTCCATCCTCTGCATTCTTCTTTTTTGTCTTCACTGAATGACTACCCTCACAGAGATCAAACTTCTCCCAACATTGGTCCTGCTGGTTTGCTGGTACGTAAAACTTATCCTCCTTGCACGTAGTTGAAGCAAGAATATAGGGCCTTTTTCTTGAGTGTTTTTTTTTTCAAACTGACACATATTACTGTATGATCACTGTGATTCACTGATAGTAAGATATTTTAAACACAGTTCTTCAGTGTAATGGCAAAAATTAGTCTCTCCATGGTGTGTTTCTTTCTTGTGTTTTGGGGTCTATTAGATGAAGATATTGCTTAATGTTGAAAATATGCTTACTTAGGTTTGGGTTTTGATATTTTGTATGAAGATGTTTAAAAGTAGTAATTCTCTAGAAATTAAACTATTAAGACTGTACCCAATAATTTGTAGTATACTTTTTCTGAAGCTGAAAACAAATAAACACCCATATAATTACCTTCAGAATCAACTTGCATAGGAAGAAAGGTTCAAAAAACCCAAAAATATTAACATTTAACTATAATAAATACTATTAACTAGCATGAAGTCGTTTCAGAGCTGGTTTTTATATATTTTATTAACAGTTTAACTAAAACCTTCATTCACCTGGATTATATCTTTGTATGTCTAATTTTGCATTTAGACTAATTCAAAGAGTATTTGCTGAAAATATTGTTGCAGGTGGTTTTCTAAATGATGCAGTGTTTTACCTTTAATTTTGTATATTGTTTCTAGTGAGTATTTGGCAATATTCAAGAAGACTGTTGCAATGCATGAAGTATTCCTGTGTCGTGTGGCAGCACATCCTATTTTGAGGAAAGATTTAAATTTCCATGTCTTCTTGGAATATAATCAAGATGTGAGTATTGAATTAATTAAAATAGTGATCAAGGCTTATTTTTAAAGAGTCATTGAAAAAGGCAAAGGAGAAGTTAGAAAAGGCTTAGACCTTCTTTTATAATGTTCTTATTTTTCAATGCTGTTTAAAGTGACACTTTTTCAGTAGCAGTGCAGTACTGGATTGCAGTAGAATTTGAGTAGATTAATGGAAGAAATGACAGTACATTATGTCACTGCATAGGACATTGGTTTTCATCCTGAACTGTGAACTTCTAAGAAATAGGGTTATAAAATTGATTAAATCTGTTTCTTAAATTTGAGTTTGGAGTCTTCTGACACCTTATGGAGAATTCCAGGCAGGTGCTGAGCTAAAGAATTCTAGATTGGCCCTGGCCGGTTGGCTCAGTGGTAGAGCGTCGGCCTGGCGTGCAGAAGTCCTGGGTTCGATTCCTGGCCAGGGCACACAGGAGAGAAGCCCATCTACTTCTCCACCCCTCCCCCTCTCCTTCCTCTCTGTCTCTTTCTTCCCCACCCACAGCCGAGGCTCCATTGGCGCAAAAGATGGCCCGGGCGCTGGGGATGGCTCCTTGGCTTCTGCCCCAGGCACTAGAGTGGCTCTGGTCGCGACAGAGCGACGCCCCGGATGGGCAGAGCATCGCCCCCTGGTGGGCGTGCCAGGTGGCTCCCGGTCGGGTGCATGCGGGAGTCTGTCTGACTGCCTCCCCATTTCCAGCTTCAGAAAAATACAAAAAAAAAAAAAAAAAAGCTAGATTATTTTTGGTTTAATCATTGACTCTTGATCTATTAACTGACCTTCTTTAGTGCTGATCACTCTTTCCCCCCCCCTTTTTTTCCGTATTTCTCTGAAGTTGGAAACGGGGAGGCAGTCAGACAGACTCCCACATGCACCCAACCGGGATCCACCTGGCACGCCCACCAGGGGGCAGTGCTCTTCCCATCTGGGGCATCGCTCTGTCGCAACCAGAGCCATTCTAGCGCCTGGAGCAGAGGCCACAGAGCCATCCTCAGCGCCCAGGCCAACCCTGCTCCAATGGAGCCTTGGCTGCAGGAGGGGAAGAGAGAGACAGAGAGGAAGGAGAGGGGAAGGAGTGGAGAAGCAAATGGGCACTTCTCCTGTGTGCCCTGGCTGGGAATCGAACCCGGGACTCCTGCACGCCAGGCTGACACTCTACCACTGAGCCAGCCAGCCAGGGAGTACTGATCACTCCTAATTTTTCTCCTTTCCTCTTTGCATAAAAACTCTGTAGTGCAGAAAAAGAGATTGAGGTGATTGAGCTTAAAGATTTCTTCATTCATGGTGTTGGCAAAAACAATTTAGTGGGTGGGTGATTACAGCTTGAGACCTATCTTTGGATGGCAAGATTAACGCATCATTTTAGAAGAAAACAAGTGCAGCATACTGCTTGTTTGCTACCAAGTTAACATCAAGATAAAAAAAATTATATATAAATTTGCCCTTCTGATTTGGTTTTAGTAGATAGAATAATAGGGATAATAAAATGGCCTACGTCTAGCAGTAGAGAAAATGAAATTTTTTTTTCATCGTGTGTGTGTGTGTGTGTGTGTATGACAGACAGAGAGAAGGACAGATAGGGACAGACAGACAGGAAGGGAGAGAGATGAGAAGCATCAATTTTTTGTTGCATCACCTTAGTTGTTCATTGATTGCTTTCTCATATGCGCCTTGACTGGGAGGCTGCAGCAGACCGAGTGACCCCTTGCTCAAGCCAGCGACCTTGGACTCAAGCTGGTGAGCCTTGCTTAAACCAGATGAGCTTGTGCTCAAGCCAGTAATCTTGGGCTTTAAACCTGGGTCCTCCGCATCCCAGTCTGATGCTCCACTGCACCACCGCCTGGTCAGGCTAATGGTATGAAGTAACTCAGGATCACAGATGTATAGCAGTTTAAGCATGAGTACTTTAACAAGCATAAATATGATATGTGGTACTGTCATGTGGTCTTTTATAAATAGAAATTGTAAAGAATGCTAGCTATATCATGAGTTATAGGAAGCTAAAAATGATTCATATATAGGGTTGCTAAACAACATGGGAAAAGAACACATGGTATAATGCTGTTATCACTTTTTTGCCTTTATGAGTTTGATTTTTCTGGACCTATTTATGGCCTGAGCTAAAACAAAATCTTAGTAGTAATTGTGTAGTCTGCATAGGCATAAAGGGGAGGCATGTTAGTATCAGTTCAAGGCAATTTGAGCAAGAGAAGCAGGAGTCTTATGTTCCAGGTACTCGATACCATTGCCAGAGTCTTAGAACTAATTGAAGTGATATATCTATACTTTTAAATTTTGTCTATATACAGTATTTATTATCTATCTCCCTCTACTAAAATGTGGGCTTTCTGAGAGTAAGACTTTAATTTTTTGCCACTGTATCCTCACTGTTTTATAATAGTGCCTGGTAATTAAGACATGAAATGAACATTTGTTAAAAAAAAATTAGTGATAGCTTATTAAATGTTTAGAACAGCTTTATAGGCCCTGGCCGGTTGGCTCAGCAGTAGAGCGTCGGCCTGGCGTGCAGGAGTCCCAGGTTTGATTCCCGGCCAGGGCACATAGGAGAAGCGCTCATTTGCTTCTCCACCCCCCCCTCCTTCCTCTCTGTCTCTCTCTTCCCCTCCCGCAGCCAAGGCTCCATTGGAGCAAAAGATGGCCTGGGCGCTGGGGATAGCTCCTTGGCCTCTGCCCCAGGTGCTAGAATGACTCTGGTGGCGGCAGAGCGACGCCCCCGAGGGGCAGAGCATCGCCCCCTGGTGGGCAGAGCATCGCCCCTGGTGGGCCTGCTGGGTGGATCCCAGTCGGGCGCATGCGGGAGTCTGTCTGACTGTCTCTCCCCGTTTCCAGCTTCAGAAAAATACAAAAAAAAAAAAAAAGAAGAACAGCTTTATAAATAGCTTTCAGAACTTAGGAGTTCAGAAATTTTCTCCCACCAACGCAGATTTATTTTACTTTCCATGCCTATGATTTTTGTTACTACCAATTTGTATTATTTAATCCTTTTTCTTTTTTCATTCATTCTCTCCAACTCCCCCCCCCAAATCTGGCAACAATCAAAATTTTCATTTATTTTGCATTTTTAAATTTCACATATAAGTGAAATTATATGGCATTTGTCTTTCTCTGACTTATTTCACTCAGCAGAGTACCCTCTATCTAGGTTCATCCATGTTGTTGCAGATGGCAAGATTTCATTATTTTTTATGGTTGAGTTATAGTCCATTGTATATATGCTTCCATGTCCTGGCTATTGTAAATAATCCTGTAGTAAACATATGGATGTACATGTCTTTTTATTTTAGTGATTTGGGTTTCTTTGAATAAATACCCTGAAATGGAATTGCTTGATCCTTCTTTGCCTCTTGTTTATAACCTTTGTTTTAAAATCTGTTTTGTCTGGTATAAGTATTGCTACGCTAGCTTTTTTCCTTTCCATTTCTATTTTCATGAAATATCTTTTCCCCTGACCAGGCAGTGGCACAGTGGATAGAGTGTTGGTCTGGGACACCGAGGACCCAGGTTCAAAACCTTGAGATCGCCGGCTTGAGTGTGGGCTTATCTGGCCAAAGTGTGAACTCATCAGCATGAGCACGAGGTCGCTGGCTGAGCGTGGGATCATAGACATGACCCTGTGGTCGCTGGCTTGAGCCCAAAGGTTGCTGGCTTGAAGCTCAAGGTCACTGGCTTGAGTATGGGATCATAGACATGACCACATGGTTGCTGGCTTGAGCCCAAAGGTTTCTGGCTTGAAGCCCAAGGTGGTTGGCTTGAGCAAGGCATCACTAGCTTGGCTGAAGCCCCTCCTCCCATCAAGGCACATAATGAGAAGGCAGTCCATGAACAATAATGTGCCGCAACTATGAATTGATGCTTCTCATCTCTCTCCCTCCCAGTCTGTCTGTCCCTGTCTATCCATCTTTCTCTCTCTCTTGCTTAAAAAAAACAAAAAACAGAAGAGCCCTGGCTGATTGGCTCAATGGTAGAGCTTTGACACTGCTTGTGGATGTCCCTGGTTCGATTCCTGGTCAGAGCACACAGGAGAAGCACCCATCTGCTTCTCTGCCCTTCCCCCCCTCTTCTCTCTCTCTCTCTCTCTTTTTCTCTCTTTCTCTCTTTCTCTCTCTCTCTTTCTCTCTTTTTTTCCCCTGCAGCCATGGCTCGATTAGAGTGAGTTGGTTCTGGGCACTGAGGATGGCTGCATAGCCTCTGCCTTGTGCTAAGAAGAGCTTGGTTGTTGAGCAATAGAGCAGTGCCCCAGATGGGCAGAGCATTGCCCCCTAGTGAGCTTACCAGGTGGACCCAGGTGAGGCATGAGTGGGAGTCTGTCTCTCTGCCTCCCTTCCTCTCATTGAAGAAAAGGAAATATCTTTTTTCATCCCTTTATTTTTAGTCTTTGTATGTCTTTCAATCTGAAGTGAGTCTCTTGTAGGCAGCATATGTAAGGGTCTTATATTGTTATCCCTTCAGCCACCTTATGTCTTGTCTTTTTTGTGTGTGACAGAGACAGAGATAGAGACAGACAGACAGGAAAGGAAAGAGATGAGAAGCATCAGTTCTTCATTGCAGCATCTTAGTTGTTCGTTGATTGCGTTCTCATGTGCCTTGACCCAGGGGGCTAGAGCAGAGCGACTAACCCCTTGCTCAAGTCAGCGACTTTTGCTGAAAGCAGCGACCTTGGGCTCAAACCAGTGACCTTGGGCTTCAAGCCAGCAACCTTTGGGCTCAAGCCAGCGACCATGGAGTCATGTCCATGATCTCACGCTCAAGCTGGTGAGCCCGCGCTTAAGCTGGTGACTTCCGGTTTTGGATCGTGGGTCCTCTGTGTCCCAGTCTGAAGCTCTATCCCCAACCTTTTTTGGGCCACGGACCGGTTTAATGTCAGAAAATATTTTCACAGACCGGCCTTTAGGGTGGGACGGATGTTATGTGACCAAGACAAGCGTCAAGAGTGAGTCTTAGACGGATGTAACAGAGGGAATCTGGTCATTTAAAAAAAAATAAAACATTTCAGACTTAAATATAAATGAAACGGAAATAATGTAAGTTATTTATTCTTTCTCTACAGACCGGTATCAAATGGCCCATGGACCGTTACCGGTTTGCAGCTCGGGGGTTGGGGACCACTGCATGGTCAGGCCACCTTATGTCTTTTTTTTTTTTTTTTTTTATAAATTTTTATTAATGGTAATGGGATGACATTAATAAATCAGGGTACATATATTCAAAGAAAACATGTCTAGGTTATTTTGTCATTAACTTATGTTGCGTACCCCTCGCCCAAAGTCAGATTGTCCTCCGCCACCCTCTATCTAGTTCTCTGTGCCCCTCCCCCTCCCCCTAACTCTCTCCCTCCCTCCCTCCCATGTCCTCCCTCCCCCCACCCCTGGTAACCACCACACTCTTGTCCATGTCTCTTAGTCTCATTTTTATGTTCCACCAATGTATGGAATCATGTAGTTCTTGTTTTTTTCTGATTTACTTATTTCACTCCTTATAATGTTATCAAGATCCCAGCATTTTGCTGTAAATGATCTGATGTCATCATTTCTTATGGCTGAGTAGTATTCCATAGTGTATATGTGCCACATCTTCTTTATCCAGTCTTCTATTGAAGGGCTTTTTGGTTGTTTCCATGTCTTGGCCACTGTGAACAGTGCTGCAGTGAACATGGGGCTACATGTGTCTGCACGTATCAATGTTTCTGAGGTTTTGGGGTATATACCCAGTAGAGGGATTGCAGGGTCATAAGGTAGTTCTATTTGCAGTTTTTTGAGGAACCACCCTACTTTCCTCCATAATGGTTGTACTACTTTAGAGTCCCACCAACAGTGAATGAGGGTTCCTTTTTCTCCACAGCCTCTCCAACATTTGCTATTACCCGTCTTGTTGATAATAGCTAATCTAACAGGGGTGAGGTGGTATCTCATTGTAGTTTTGATTTGCATTTCTCTAATAACTAATGAAGCTGAGCATCTTTTCATATATCTGTTGGCCATTTGTATCTCTTCCTGGGAGAAGTGTCTGTTCATGTCCTCTTCCCATTTTTTTATGGGATTGTTTGTTTGTTTGTTGTTGAGTTTTATGAGTTCTTTGTAAATTTTGGATATTAGGCCCTTATCTGAGCTGTTGTTTGTAAATATCATTTCCCATTTAGTTGGCTGTCTGTTTATTTTTATATCAGTTTCTCTTGCTGAGCAAAAACTTTTTATTCTGATGTAGTCCCATTCATTTATCTTTGCCTTCACTTCTCTTGCCATTGGAGTCAAGTTCATAAAATGTTCTTTAAAACCCAGGTCCATGATTTTAGTACCTATGTCTTCTTCTATGTACTTTATTGTTTCAGGTCTTATATTTAGGTCTTTGATCCATTTTGAATTAATTTTAGTACACGGGGACAGGCTATAGTCGAGTTTCATTCTTTTGCATGTGGCTTTCCAGTTTTCCCAACACCATTTGTTGAAGAGGCTTTCTTTTCTCCATTGTATGTTGTTGGCCCCTTTATCAAAGATTATTTGATCATATATATGTGGTTTTATTTCTGGGCTTTCTATTCTGTTCCATTGGTCTGAGTGTCTATTTTTCTGCCAATACCATGCTGTTTTGATTATCGTGGCCCTATAATATAGTTTAAAGTCAGGTATTGTAATGCCCCCAGCTTCATTCTTTTTCCTTAGGATTGTTTTGGCTATTCGGGGTTTTTTATAGTTCCATATAAATCTGATGATTTTTTGTTCCATTTCTTTAAAAAATCTCATAGGGATTTTGATGGGAATTGCATTAAATTTGTATATTGCTTTGGGTAATTTGGCCATTTTGATTATATTTATTCTTCCTATCCAAGAACAAGGAATATTTTTCCATCTCATTGTATCTTTTTCGATTTCCCTTAACAATGCTTTGTAATTTTCATTATATAGGTCCTTTACATTCTTTGTTATGTTTATTCCTAGGTATTTTATATTTTTTGTTGCAATTGTGAAGGGGATTATTTTTTTGAGTTCGTTTTCTAATATTTCATTGTTGGCATATAGAAAGGCTATGGACTTTTGTATGTTAATTTTGTATCCTGCGACCTTACTGTATTGGTTTATTGTTTCTAATAATCTTTTTGTGGAGTCCTTCGGGTTTTCGATGTATAGGATCATATCATCAGCAAAAAGTGATACCTTTACTTCTTCTTTTCCGATATGGATGCCTTTTATTTCTTTGTCTTGTCTGATTGCTCTGGCCAGAACTTCTAGCACCACGTTAAATAAGAGTGGAGAGAGTGGACAACCCTGTCTTGTTCCTGATTTAAGGTAGAAAGTCCTCAGTTTTATGCTGTTTAATATGATGTTGGCTGATGGTTTATCATATATGGCTTTTATCATGTTGAGATATTTTCCTTCTATACCCATTTTGTTGAGAGTCTTAAACATAAAATTGTGTTGTATTTTATCAAAAGCCTTTTCTGCATCTATTGATAAGATCATGTGGTTTTTGTTCTTTGTTTTGTTGATATGGTGTATTACGTTAACCGTTTTGCGTATGTTGAACCATCCTTGAGATTCTGGGATGAATCCCACTTGATCATGATGTATTATTTTTTTAATATGTTGTTGTATTCGGTTTGCCAGTATTTTGTTTAGTATTTTAGCATCTGTATTCATTAGAGATATTGGTCTGTAGTTTTCTTTCTTTGTGCCATCCTTGCCAGGTTTTGGTATGAGGGTTATGTTGGCCTCATAAAATGTGTTTGGAAGTATTGCTTCTTCTTCAATTTTTTGGAAGACTTTGAGTAGAATAGGAACCAAGTCTTCTTTGAATGTTTGATAGAATTCACTAGTATAACCGTCTGGGCCTGGACTTTTATTTTTGGGGAGGTTTTTAATAGTTTTTTCTATTTCCTCCCTGCTGATTGGTCTATTTAGGCTTTCTGCTTCTTCATGACTCAGTCTAGGAAGGTTGTATTGTTCTAGGAATTTATCCATTTCTTCTAGATTGTTGTATTTGGTGGCATATAATTTTTCATAGTATTCTACAATAATTCTTTGTATATCTATGATGTCTGTGGTGATCTCTCCTCTTTCATTTTGGATTTTATTTATTTGAGTCCTGTGCCTTTTTTCCTGGGTGAGTCTTGCCAAGGGTTTGTCAATTTTGTTGATCTTTTCAAAGAACCAGCTCCTTGTTTTATTGATTTTTTCTATAGTTTTTCTGTTCTCTATTTCATTTATTTCTGCTCTGATTTTTATTATCTCCTTTCTTCGGCTGGTTTTGGGTTGTCTTTGTTCTTCTTTTTCTAGTTCCTTAAGGTGTGAAGTTAAGTGGTTTACTTCGGCTCTCTCTTGTTTGTTCATATAGGCCTGAAGTGATATGAACTTTCCTCTTATTACTGCTTTTGCTGCATCCCAGAGATTCTGATATGTCGTATTTTCATTTTCATTTGTCTGTATATATCTTTTGATCTCTGCGCTTATTTCTTCTTTGACCCATTCATTTTTTAGAAGTATGTTGTTTAGTTTCCACATTTTTGTGGGTTTTTCCCCCTCTTTTTTGCAGTTGAATTCTAGTTTCAAGGCTTTATGATCAGAAAATATGCTTGGTACAATTTCAATTTTTCTAAATTTGCTGATATTGTCTTTGTGGCCCAACATATGGTCAATTCTTGAGAATGTTCCATGTACACTAGAGAAAAATGTATACTCTGTCGCTTTGGGATGAAGTGTCCTGTAGATGTCTATCATATCCAGGTGTTCTAGTATATCGTTTAAGGCCACTATATCTTTATTGATTCTCTGTTTGGATGACCGATCTAGAGCCGTCAGCGGTGTATTGAGGTCTCCAAGTATGATTGTATTTTTGTTAGTTTTTGTTTTAAGATCAATAAGTAGCTGTCTTATATATTTTGGTGCTCCTTGGTTTGGTGCATATATATTAAGGATTGTTATGTCTTCTTGATTCAACTTCCCCTTAATCATTATGAAATGACCATTTTTGTCTCTGAGTACTTTTTCTGTCTTGTAGTCAGCATTATTATATATGAGTATTGCTACGCCTGCTTTTTTTTGGGGTGTTGTTTGCTTGGAGTATTGTTTTCCAGCCTTTCACTTTGAATTTGTTTTTATCCTTGTTGCTTAGATGTGTTTCTTGTAGGCAGCATATAGTTGGATTTTCTTTTTTAATCCATTCTGCTACTCTGTGTCTTTTTATTGGTAAGTTTAATCCATTTACATTTAGTGTAATTATTGACACTTGTGGGTTCCCTACTGCCATTTTATAAATTGCTTTCTGTTAGTTTTGTATCTAGTTTGATTCTTCTCTTTTGTTTTTCTATCATTTGTTTTTGTTTGTTTGTGTTCCATACTTCTTTCCTCTGTTGCTACCTTTTTTAAGTCAAGTGTTTTTGTGGTGGTTTTTTTAAGGGTGGTTACCATTAAGTAATGAAAAGGGTACCTACCATATTCATTGTAGTACCCTATCTTATAAGTATTTCTGCACTTCATCATCCTTTGCTACTGTTAATCTCCATCCTCTCCCCCCTTTTTTTCCTTTGTTGTCACAGTTTAAGTTTGGTTTTATTGTGTTCTTGGTGGAGCTGTTACTTGTGGTGTTGTTTTCTTTTGTTCTTTGAATCTGGTTGGAAGACCCCCCTTAGTATTTCCTGGAGTGGGGGCTTTCTGTTGATAAATTCTCTCATCTTTTCTGTATTTGTGAATGTTTTTATATCTCCTTCATACTTGAAGGATAGCTTTGATGGGTATAGTATTCTTGGCTGAAAGTTCCTCTCTTTCAGGGCTTTAAATATTGGGGTCCACTCTCTTCTAGCTTGTAGAGTTTCTGCTGAGAAATCTGATGATAATCTAATAGGCCTTCCTTTATATGTTGTACTCTTCTTTTCCCTGGCTGCCTTGAGAATTTTTTCTTTGTCATTGGTTTGTGTCATCTTTATTATGATGTGCCTTGGAGTGGGTTTGTTGGGGTTAAGAAAACTTGGTGTTCTGTTTGCTTCTTGAATTTGAGGCTTTAGTTCCTTCCACCGGCTTGGGAAGTTCTCGTCTATTATTTGTTTGAGTATATTCTCCATTCCATTTTCTTTCTCTTCTCCCTCTGATATACCTATTATTCTTATGTTATTCTTTCTGATGGAGTCAGACAATTCCTGTAGGGCTTTCTCGTTTTTTATTATTTTTGAGTCTCTTTCTTCTTCTCTCTGTTGTGCCTCAAGTTGTTTGTCTTCTATTTCACTAATCCTATCTTCAATCTGGGCTGTTCTGTTAGCTAAGCTTGTTACCTCGTTTTTCAGCTCGTGAATTGAGTTTTTCATTTCTGTTTGATTTGTTTTTATAGTTTCAATTTCCTTGGTAATATATTCTTTGTGTTCATTGAGTTGTTTTCTGATCTCCCTATATTGCCTTTCTGTGTTTTCTTGTATCTCTCTGAGTATTTTTAAGATTTCTATTTTAAATTCTCTATCATTTAGCTCCAAGGCTTCCAATATGTTAAGTCTTTTCTCCATAGATTTTTCCACATCTATTTGTGTTACCTCTCTTTCTTTTGTATCCATAATATTCGATTTCCTCTTTCTTTTTTTTTTTTTTTTCTTTTTTTTTTCCATTTTTCTGAAGCTGGAAACAGGGAGAGACAGTCAGACAGACTCCCGCATGCGCCCGACCGGGATCCACCCGGCACGCCCACCAGGGGGCGACGCTCTGCCCACCAGGGGGCGATGCTCTGCCCATCCTGGGCGTCGCCATGTTGCGACCAGAGCCACTCTAGCGCCTGAGGCAGAGGCCACAGAGCCATCCCCAGCGCCCGGGCCATCTTTGCTCCAATGGAGCCTTGGCTGCGGGAGGGGAAGAGAGAGACAGAGAGGAAAGCGCGGCGGAAGGGTGGAGAAGCAAATGGGCACTTCTCCTGTGTGCCCTGGCCGGGAATCGAACCCGGGTCCTCCGCACGCTAGGCCGACGCTCTACCGCTGAGCCAACCGGCCAGGGCCTCGATTTCCTCTTTCTTATTGGCATCTGAGGGTGGTCTTGTTGATAGCACTAATTAGAATTAATAAAGAGTAAAAAGTAAAAAATAAAAATAAAAAAATAAAAATAAAAAAAGGTAAAACACCCCACAAAAAAAAAACAGTAATAATTTATTATTTCCCCCTTTTTTTCTTTCTTTTCTTTCCCTCCTCTCCCCTCCTCAGGGAAATATCGTGCCTATAATGGAGGGCCTGATTTGGGGTGAAGAATTCAAGGGGCAAAAAAAGGGAGTAGGGACCTACTAAATGCAAAAATAAATAAATAAATAAATAAAAGAAAGAAAATTTTAGACAAGCATAAGATGATTTGCTTGTACGTGATGGTCAACTAAGAGATATAATGAGAGGGATAAGAGGGAACCAGAAAAATGGACCAAAAAAAGAATAATAAAGAAGAAAAAAATAAAAATAATAAGTAAAAATCTGTTGTATTAAGTGGAGCAAAGACTAAATACAATGGAGACCTTGGGTTGGGAGGACCCAAAATGCCACAAAAATAAACAAACAAGAAAAAAACAAAAACAAAAGCAAAAAAGAAAAATAAAGCCAAAAAAAGCCTTGAGTCCCAAATTAACTAATTTGTTCGTGATTGAGGATTAAATGGGAGGAAAGTAAAACGAGAAAAGAAAAAATGAATAGAAAGGAAAAAATAAGAAAAAGAGAAAAACGAAGGAAGAAATAAAAAAGGAAGAGAAAAAAACAAAATAAAGCAAATCAAAAAAAGCACAAAAGAGGAGAGAGTGAGAGTTAAGTGTTTTGGAGTATAACCTTAAAGGAGGGTGAGGATGAAGAAGAGAAATAAAATGTAACAGTTATGGATAGTGTAGTTCAAGAAAAGGGAAGCATAAGATGGGCAGAGAATAGAAGGACCGAGGTGGAGGAAATAAAGGCAATAAGATAGAAGAAACAACAACAAAAAAAAAATTAGTGGAACAAGTTGTAAAGTCTGTGGATTTTTCTTGATTTTGAGAGGTTAACTTCTTCCTTTTTCTTTTCTCTCCCTCTTCCTGGTCGGTGACTCTGTACCCCAGGCTCTGCCCCTGTGTCACACTTAGGTAGGGATTTGCAGTTGATGGGATTCTATGGCAATGTCATATAATTGGCTTTAGTCTTGCTGGTAGTCAAGGCTTGTTGGCGTTTGCAGGGTCCAACGATGAGAGAGTTTGCTTTCCTGGAGTCTCTCTCCTAGTCTCCCCTTCCTGAATTAGCAGCCTGATGATCCAGCTATAAGGCTGCAACTGTTTCTGCCTGGGGAGTAAGAGGCTCAAAGAGCTGGGAAGTCCCCACTCTATCCCCACTCAGTGCAAGGCTTTGGGAAAGGCTCTGGCAGTCAGGGCCTCCAGTGTAATCAGGCGGGGGTGGGAGTCAATTGTTGTCAAGGTGACTGTTCAGCGCCTAGCATTCAGTTGGACCTCTCAACCCAGGCTTTCCACACTTTGTAGCCTGTTTTGGCTGGGAAGAAGAGGCACTAGTCTCTGCTTGCGACTAGTGTAGATCTTATTATCTGCCAAGTCCCTCTTGTTAGCGTTTATCCCTGAATATGGAGGCTCTATCAATCAGAAGTTGCCCCTGCCCCTTTAGCGAGAGGCACTAAAAAATATCACGCCTCTTGTCTTGGATCGCTGAACTGAGAGAGATCTTATCAATTAGAACCGAGGGTGCGCAGATTTCATGGGTTAAACTAATTTCAGTGATTGGGTCGCAGCTGTGCTCCCGAAGGTATTTTAGGCTGCCTGCGCGCGCCCCTCCCCCAACGCTTGATTGTTAGCTTGAATGGCTGGGTGAGGTGCCCCGCCCACGGAGAGAATCTCCCAAGTAGAAGACCACCCTGGTGCCTCTCCCGCTCGCCCTGCCGCTGGCGGCTGAATCGCACCAGGCGCAGGATAATGGGGCACCCTGGGTGTGCGGGCCAGTAAGGCGCTCTGGGCGCGTGGAATGCCCAGGGCACGCGCGCGAATGGGGCGCTCCGGGCACCGGTGGCTGGCGACTCTCACTCGCAGTGTGCCGGCCGCTGGGAACGTTAGCGGTGCTTGCCCTGCAACCAGACCGGGTGCGTGCTGGCGGCTGCTCGCTGCTCCGGAGTGTGGGCGGTGCTCGCTCTGCAACCGTACGGGGCGCACGCCCGGGGCTGCTCGCGGCTCCCGAGTGTGGGCTGACTCACCACAGGCGCACTCCCTCGCGGCTTGAATGAACGTCGCTGCGGTAGCTTCCTCCACGCCCTCCTCTCTCAGATTCAAGTGATAACAGTCCTTTCGCTTTCAGTTTGTGTGGAACTCCAGAATGCTCCGAGGATAAATTTTTCTGTTTCTAGTTGATAAATTTGTTGTGATTTAGGGGAGATCTGTCGGACGCGCTGCTCACGGCGCCATTTCCGTGACGTCACTACACCTTATGTCTTTTGACTGGAGCATTGAATCCATTTACATTTAAAGTAATGTTGATAGGTATATTGTTATTGCCATTTTATTACTTGTATTTTTTATTTTTTTTCTTCTTAAAATCCCTTTAACATTTCATGTAATACTGGTTTGGTGGTGATGAGCTACTTTAGCTTTTTCTTGGCTGGGAAGCTCTTCATCTTTTGATCCTAAATGATAGCGTTGATAGGTAGAGTAATCTTGGTTGAGGGTCTTTGCTTTTTATCACATGAAATATTTCATGGCAGTCCCTTCTGACCTGCAAAGTTTCCTTTGAGAAATCAACTGATAGTCAATGGGAGCTCCCTTGTACGTAGCTGACTGCTTTTTTCTTGCTGCTTTTAAGATTCTCTCTCTGTCTTTAATCTTTGCCATTTTATTTATGAAGTGTCTTGGTGTGGTCCTCTTTGGGTTCATCTTGTTTGGGACTCTCTGTACTTCCTAGACTTGTATGTCTATTTCTTTCACCAGGTTAGAGAAGTTTTCTTCCCTATTATTATTTCAAATAGGTTTTCAGTTCCTTGTGCTCTCTCTTCTCCTTCTGGTACCCCAAATGTTGGTACACTTGATGATATCCCAGAGGCCCCTTAAATTATCCTCATTTTTTCAGATTCTTTTTTCATAGGTACAATTATTTAAAGTTAATAAATTTTTATTTAAGGAATTTCACATGTTGTGAGTCTTCACTGTAGTTCCTCCAGAGTTTGAGTCTTAATTCCTTTTTTTTTTTTCTCAATCCAGGTGTCATGTCAGTCCACAATTTTTTAGTTGAGCTTCTATATGTCCACTTGAATATGGACATATTTCAGAAATTTCCCACCTGTAATCACTGGAACTCAGATTCTTCAAGCAGTTTGCTTCAGGGCCATGGTTAGAGTCAAGAGTAGATGGGTCTGCCTGGTCAGATTGTTTTTTCTTTTTGTTGTTCTGATTGTTTTCTGCGCTCTCATCTTCCAAATCACCGATTTGATCCTCTGCTTCAGTGTTAATTCCCTGTAATGTGTTCTTTATTTCAATTATTGTATTCTTCATTTTTGATTAGTTCTTTTTTTTTTATGGTTTCTGTGTTCTTTGTAATGCTTTTTCACTAAGTTCTTGAGTATCCTTATAACCATTGGTTTGAACTCTGTATCAGATTGATACAGATTGCCCTTATTTCATTTAGTTATTTTTCTGGAGATATCTCCTATATTTGCATTTGTGACTTTTTTTTTTTTTTGTCTCTTCATTTTGGCAGCCCTCTGTTTGTTTCTATGTATTAGGTAGAACTGTTACATCTCCTGGTCTTGGTAGAGTGGTTCTATGTAGTAGGTATCCTGGGGCCCACTGGCATAATCTCCCTGGTCACCTGAGCCAGGTGTTCCAAGTGTGTCCCTTGTGTGGGTTATGTATGTCCTATTCTTGTAGTTGAGCCTTGATTGCTGTTTGGAGGGATTGACCTTCAGACTGATTGGTTCTGAGGACTGGTAGTGACTACAGTGGAGGAGCTATTGTGCAGGGGTTGGTTCTCCTCCTTAGCAGGATTCACTTTAGTGGGACTTTAATGCCTGCCAAGTCTGCCCTTTGAGTGTGGTATTTGTGGAGGTGGTTGGATGGTACTCTGGTATGGTCAGCAAATGGCCACCAGATATGTTGGTTCTGTGGCCTCTTGGGAGGTGCAGGCCTAAGTCAACTGCTGCCTGCATTCTGCCCAGGGCCATCTGATATGAGCTACAAACTAATCTGCAGATGATTACCACTTGTCCTGGGTTTGGATGTGCCTGGGAGACACTAAGCTACGAACTGAGTTCAGCTGCCACTAATGCTGGAATTGGGGTTGCTTAGCAAGAAGTATAGGGCACACTGCTTGTTTGAGGTTTGTGAACGCTTGAGAGATTTTTGGAAAGTCTGCAGCATGAGCCCAGACAGGCCATTTTTATGGAAAAGCCACTGGAAGTAGCTTGAGTGGGCCCACAAATTGGATGGGGAGGGCACTCAGGGAATCACCAGGGCCCTGTAAATAGTATTAGCCAGGTTGATGGAAACTCAGTTATGGTGCCAACCTTTGTCTACAGGAACAGGGCTCAGCAAAAGAACAATGGCTTCCCCCAGCACTTTAGTCGGAGAGAAAACTTTCCCACCAGCTCTCGTCTCAAAGCCAGACAATTCAGTTCCTCCCTGTATGTCCTGGTGCCTTTCAAGCTGCTGCTCCACTGGAGCTCAAATTGAATGAGTAAGTCCATGCACACGTCCTTTAAGAAAAAAACTTGGGCTTGACCAGGTGGTGGTACAGTGGATAGAGCATCAGACTGGGCCGCAGAGGACCAAGGTTCAAAACCCCGAGGTCGCTGACTTGAGCACAGTCTCATCCAGCTTGAGTGCCGAGTCACTGGCTTGAGTGTGGGATCACCAGCTTGAGCGTGGAATCATAGACATGAACCCATGGTTGCTGGCTTGAGCCCAAGGTTGCTGGCTTAAGCAGTGGGTCACTTGCTCTGCTGTAGCCCCCGGTCAAGGCACATATGAGAAAACAATCACTGAACAACTAAGGAGCTGCAATGAAGAATTGATGCTTCTTATCTCTCTCCCTTCCTGTCTGTCCCTATCTGTCCCTCTCTCTGACTCTCTCTGTCTCTGTCAAAAAAAAAGAGAGAGACAGAAACTTTGGACTCCTGCAGCCCTCATATTCACTCAGCCACAATTTCTACTGGTTTTCACAGCCAGAAGCTATGGGGACTTCCCAGCACTAGAAATATGATGTGGAGCTAGGACTATCCCTCCTCAGGGGGACTTCTCAATGGAGATATCTCTCCCAATTTTTATTTGCCACATGTGGGTGTGGGACCAACTTGTTTTGTGTCTCCACCCCTCCTCCCAGTCTCCATGTGGCTTCTTCTATATATCCTTAGTTATCAGACTTCTCTTCAGCTAGACTTTAGGCAGTTCTTAGGGATGTTTGTTCTGTAATTTAGTTGTAATTTTGAAGTGGTTATGGGAGGAGGTAAGTACAGTATTTAACCTACTCTGTATGCTTAATAAAGATGATGATGTTGATGCATTATGATAACCATTTTAATATCAGTAATTGATATTTTGGAGAAAGCCTAAAAAAATGTACTAGAAGTGCTTACAGCTCTTTTTGAATTTGTCTAGTAGGTCTTCCGGCGTTTGCCGGAAGGCCCCCCCCCAAAAAAAATGTACTAGAAAGTGTTTTGGAAATATTCTTTGATTGGCTAATAGCAAGTTTATTAATGGTTGTATATTATAGGCTCCAAAATAAAAGATTTTTTAAAATCGTGTTTCTACTGCTTTTTCTCAGGTTAAGTTCAGTTGTGCTTGGGAAAGAAATCTGTATGTGCTGTTCTATTATCTATGTTTCAGAGACTCATGTTATTGATAAGCTATTCAAGTAGAGCTAGGGTAGGGTGTCTTGAAGTCTGAATAGGGCATGAGGTATCTGTGATGCCTGGAAAAGTTTGTTTCAGCCTTTAGTTGTGTGAGAAATAGTCATTGCTATGATGAATGGTTGTATTTAGTATTGCTTATGTAGCTGTACACCTTCTCTTTCTATAGTGGTAGATATAGTTTGAGTCTACTTAACAATAGATAAAGTATTTAACCTAACCTGACCAGGTGGTGTTGCCTGGATAGAGCATTGGCCTGGGATGCTGAAGACTCAGGTTTGAAACCCTGAGGTTGCTAGCTTGAGTGTAGAGTATTAAGCCCAAGGTCTCTGGCTTGAGCTCAGAGTCAATGGCTTGAGCAAGGGGTCACTGGCTCATCTTGAGCCCTTTGGTCAAGACATGTATGAGAAGCAGTAAGGGAACAACTGAAGTGACATAACTATGAGTTGATGCTTCTCATCTCTATCCTCTCTCTCTCTCTCTCTCTCCCCCTCCCTCCATCCCTCCCTCCCCCTCACCCTTTCTGTCTCTTTCTCTTGCTCTCAAATCAATAAGAAAAAAAGAAAAGTCTAGGAGTTCTTTTAGACTTCTTTTATTTTGTAAGATTTTATTTATTCACTTTAGAAAGGAGAACGAGAGAGAGAGAAGTGGGGGGAGGAGGAGGAAGCATCAACTCCCATATGTGCCTTGACCAGGCAAGCCAGGGTTTTGAACCAGCGACCTCAGTGTTCCAGGTCGATGCTTTCATCCACTACGCCTCCACAGGTCAGGTCTCCTTTAGACTTCTGATTCCATAAATTACCCCTAAGCGATCTCATTTACACCCATAGCTTCAGATACTCTACTGTGCTATCTATCTATCTATCTATTTATTTATTTATTTATTTATTTATTTATTTATTTATTTTTGTGACAGAGACAGAGTCAAAGAGAGGGACAGATAGAGACAGACAGACAGGAAGGGAGAGAGATGAGAAGCATCAATTCTTTGTTGCAGCACCTTAGTTCATTGATTGCTTTCTCATACATGCTTTGCGGATGGGGGAGCTACAGCAGACCAAGTGACCCCCTTTGCCGGGGTCCAGCCCCGGGGGGATCCAGGGGTCCCACAGGAAGAGACGGCGTCGGTGAAAATTGAGTGAGAGAGCCGAATTCTTTTCTTTCTCTTTATTCTCTAGTTAGCATTTACTGCCAGGCATCTCTCTCAATGGCTGGCCTAACATTACTTTTTATGCACACACACTAAGTTACAATTACATGGTATTTTGAATACATCATTGTTTTAGTTTCACTATGGTTACATATTTCCAGATAACAGTTAATTCATATCTATAAGCTACAAGTCAGGTGGTAAGTTATTCAAAGTACAGTTATACAATAACTTGAATAGTAATAACAATATTGGTACAAACTTCTAAAAGATTAGTACTAATTAATAACTCTATTTTACTGTTGTTGTGAGTCAAGGGCGCAGAAAGAGCAGACGAAATCATCAAGGACTAGCAAAGGACCACTGCTTGCTCAGGCAAATAGCCTTGAGTTCATGTAGTGTCCTAGTTCTTTTCCCACAAGACTACAAAAGGCTTGATATTTAAGAAACTAACATAGTATTAAGAGTAACTTTTACTTAAAGATACATAGAGTGCACCTGCAAGATAGCTTAGTAGCAACATAATATCGGAAGGCATTAATTGCTATTGCTGCTATGAATCCCACCACATTCCTCTCCTTATTCTTGGAAAATACAAAAATCTCATGAGAATGTTTTACTGAGAAAAGCCCAGCAACTGCCTTCAGTGACAAAACAAGTCTTTTAACAAAACATTCTTTACTTGCCAGCTGCACTCCCATCCAAGGCCACGCAACAGGCCACTCCACTACACTTTACCTAAGATTCTAATGTCTAGTTAAACTTTATTTATTTACTATATTCATATACTAGTTAAGTTCTAACTTTATTCTTTCTAACATGAGTAATAAGAAGAAATTCTCCTACAAACTTAACCCTTTATGAGGGATATCATGGCCAGCCTCTTATGTTTATGAGCCCAGTTCAAGGGGCTTACAGGCTTTTCTGTGGAACTTACACCTTCTGTCTCACTTCCAAAGAAATTACTACAAATCTACAGGGAAAGCATGGTACTATTATCCCTGTGCCATAAATAATAGCACACACCCAGAAAAGGGGGGAATATAAGGCCAGATTAATTCAAAAGATTAAAGGGGGAAGTATCGTTGTGCCTTTCCTTTGCAGTGACTTTGTCAACCCGCAGCTGTTGGTCTTTACTGCGGTGACCATCTTCTTTTGCTGTGACTTTGTCAACCAGCAGTTGTGGATCTTCTCCTGCTGTGACCTAGTTAGCCAGCATTAGTGGATCGGCTCCCGACACCCCTTGCTCAAGCCAGCAACCTTGGGCTCAAGCTGGTGAGCCTTTCTCAAACCAGATGAGCCCGCGCTCAAGCTGGCGACCTCAGGCCTCAGGATCTCGAACTTGGGTCCTCTACATCCTAGTCCAACACTCTGTCCACTGTGCCACCACCTGGTCAGGCGCTGTGCTGTCAATTTATAAATCTGTATCACTCCCTCCTGAAAAGCTCCATTTAGATGTCCCCTTGGCATTTTAACCTTAATTGAACTCATCTTTAAAACCCACACCTCCTTTTATGTTCTTTGTTTCATAGAAGGTACCATTTACCTCCAAATTCCTTAAAACCTGAAAATTACTCATAACTCCTTCTACTCCCTCTTCCTCTCAGGAGTCACCAAATCCCATCTGTTTTACTTCTTTATTATATTAGGAATGTGTCCATTCCCTTCTACCACCAACCTAAAGATTAGTTCTGACACTCATAGTACTTATCTGGGTGATTGAAGCTGCCCCTAACTCTTCATTCAGTGTTTAGTCTGTCTTTTCTTTCTCATTCTCTGAGTCTGTATTAAGTTCTTTGAATGCTCCCCTGCTGCGCTATGGGTACCTCTAACATACTCCTCACACTTGATGCTTAGTCATCATATGCTTACTTCTCTATATTGTCCTCTATACCATAAGTCACTTTAAGAGCAGGGGCCACCCTGGCCGGTTGGCTTAACGGTAGAGCGTAGGCCTGGCATGTGGAAATTCTAGGTTGGAATCCCAGTCAGGGCACACGGGAGAAGCACCCATCTGCTTCTCCATCCTTCCTCCTCTCCTTTTCTCTCTCTCTGTCTCTCTTCCCCTCCCATAGCCAAGGCTCCACTGGAGCAGGGTTGGCCTTGGCGCTGAGGATGGCTCTATGGCCTCTGCCTCAAGTACTTGAATGGCTCCAGCCACAACGGAGCAATGCCCCCTGGTGGCATGCCTGGTGGATCCCAGTCAGGCACATGCTGGAGTCTGCCTGACTGCCTCCCCGCTTCTAACTTCGGGGGGGGGGGGAGAGCAGGGGCCACTTCTTAATCATCTTTGTATTCTTAGCACATAGCATAATGCATGACTATAAAGTACATTTGTTATTGGTTTGCTAAATGAGTAAATGAATGAATTAATCAATATTCAGAAATGCAGTTTAAAAAAATCAGTGTGTGTTGGGAGGCCTAAAGATAGAGTTGTGAATTCTAACTTGGAAGGGTTAAATGAAGAGATGACTTTCCATTTGGATGTTCAAGACTAAATAGCAGTTTTAGCAAGAAGGGATGTCTCATTTCAGGTACAGAGGAACCTAAAAGTCCAGAGCTGCTTTTGAGAACTATTTTGAACATAAGATTCTGTGGGGGTAGTGAGTTAGGTAGAAAGATAAGTTGAATCAAATTGTTGACAGTTTTGAATGCCATACTAAGGAGATGGATTGGCTTTTATTCTCTGAACATAGTGAAACGCTGTAAACAGTTATTGACTAAGGAAGAGATGCTCAAAATTTGGTTTTAGAAAGTTATCTGAAAGCATCAAAATGGATTGGATCAAGGTGAAAATTATTAACTTCTAGTTCCATGCAGTAGTCTAGGCAAAAGATAATGAGGAGCCCTGGCCGGTTGGCTCAGCGGTAGAGCGTCGGCCTAGCGTGCGGAGGACCCGGGTTCGATTCCCGGCCAGGGCACACAGGAGAAGCGCCCATTTGCTTCTCCACCCCTCCGCCGCGCTTTCCTCTCTGTCTCTCTCTTCCCCTCCCGCAGCCAAGGCTCCATTGGAGCAAAGATGGCCCGGGCGCTGGGGATGGCTCTGTGGCCTCTGCCCCAGGCGCTAGAGTGGCTCTGGTCGCAACATGGCGACCCCCAGGATGGGCAGAGCATCGCCCCCTGGTGGGCAGAGCGTCGCCCCATGGTGGGCGTGCCGGGTGGATCCCTGTCGGGCGCATGCGGGAGTCTGTCTGACTGTCTCTCCCTGTTTCCAGCTTCAGAAAAATGCAAAAAAAAAAAAAAAAAAAAAAAAAGATAATGAGGACATTTACTAGGACAATAGTAAAATAAAGGACAGATTTCAAACATTTGCTGGTAGAATTTGAGTTGTGAGAGAAAGAAGCAAGTTGTAGATTATTTCAGGATGTTTAATGAGAGGAATGGGGTTTTTCAGGAATATATAGGAGTGTGAGAAACTAGTTGCATGGTGGGGCCATGAATAGGGAATCAGGAAGAGGAAACATTTGGAGTTTAGATTACAATGAGTTCTGTTTTAGATTCATCTAATCTGAGATTAGCAGAATCTCCTTGTAAGGATATGATGTAGACAGTTGAATTTAGGATCAGGAAAAAGCTAAGGGGTAGTGATAGAGATATATAAATGATTTACGCAAAAATGAGCAAGCATTGCAGCCGTGCCAGTTGGTAAGGAAATGATCTTGCTGCACCCTGATGCAGCGAGTGGTAAAGTAATTTGCCTTTAGATAACCATTCATGCCGCTGAAAGTCATCTTTATGTCTCTTATACTAGAAGTTACTGACACCAAAAATAGGACAGAAGAGGATATTTGGATGAATTTAGAGAGAAGAGTTTGCAGAATAAATTTTCAGAGCTTTCACAGAATCATATATTAGTATATTGTACATCAGTAAATTTTATGTTTAAAGGAACTCCTGAATCAAAATTTAATTGTCTTTATATTACATAGCAGTGCTTGACAATATGATGAGAGGGCTACTTGCAATAGAATTATTAAATATACTTATAACATTTGAGATATCTAGGCCTTATTGTAGGTCAGCTAAATCTGAATCTTGAGGGTGATGCCAAACTTTTCTTTAATTCCCTTAGGTTTGAAAATCACTGGTATACATGATGAAATTGCAACTTTATTATGTTTAGAAACTGAGATCCTTTTGAGATTGCCATTTTGACATCAGAGAATAATGGAGGCATTATTTTCCATTTCTGATTTTTTAAAAATACTAACTTCTATTTACTTTTCTTTCAGTTGAGTGTGCGAGGTAAAAATAAAAAAGAAAAACTTGAAGATTTCTTTAAAAACATGGTTAAATCAGCAGATGGAGTAATTGTTTCAGGAGTAAAGGTAAGATTTTATTTGATTAAAAGAAGTATTGGTTTGAGAATTTACTCCTTTAAGAGGAAGCTAGATTGCCTGACCTTTGGTGGCGCAGTGGATAAAGCATTGACCTGGTACACTGTCGTCGCTGTTTCAAAACCCTGGGCTTGCCTAATGAAGGCACATACGGTAGTTAATGCTAACTGCTCTTCTCGCCCTTCTCTCTCTCTCTCTCTCTTCTCTTTCTAAAATGAATAAATAAAAATAAAAAGTTCTACCCTTAAAAAAAGAAGCTAGATTAAGATTTTAGATGTGCAGATTATATTGGAGTTCCTTATAAAACAGAAGTTTGGACAGTGGAATCCTTAGGCCTGGGAAACTGGGCCCCCTGCCCTGGGTATATTCTTATAAGAGCTCCCTTCTCTAAGGGTAAGAGATCTGCAGGTCCAAGGGGATTTGCCAGCCTGTAGCCCACACCCTTTACCTTCAAACTAGACCATGCTCCAATTGTCTAAACCCTATATTTCTTTGGCCAAATCCCAAGCTTTTCTCTAGGTCCTGCATGGGCTTTTCCCTGAGTTCATCCTCCAGTGGGTAGATTGTGCTGCCAGTGTGTGCACTCCATGGGTGGTCAAGGGTCGTGACCATGGTACAGCTGGATAGAGGGAAGGCACAGGGAAAAAGATGAGTGTATAGGATGGACAGTCTAGCCACATACACATGAGGCCCCTCTGGGTGTACTACAAGACAGCAGAGGTACTACCTACATTTGTATACTGCCCTTGGTCTTACAAATGTTAGGGGCACACTTGGATTCAGATTGGGAATGAGAAAAGCTAAATTGAGGTTTTAGTCTGGTCTCCTAGTAGTTATATGATCTTGAGAAAAGTTTCTCTGAATCTCAGTTTTCCCATTTTCAAAATGCTGTTAAAAACACCACCTGGAAAATTAATAATACCACCTAGCTCACAGGATTCTTGGAAAGATTGAAGGAGATAATATGTGTGAAAATACCTACAGAGTTAATTATTTACCTACTAAATAACACCTAAGTTCTTAATTATGTCCTAAAAGTGGTATAAGACTTGATTTATAAGAATACTCTTATCATTAAAATATGAGGAAAATGTGTTATATTATCTACCAATTACTGAGAGATAAATAATGCTGCTTGTCATCATTACCTGTTTTATAGCTACATCTGCAGTAAAATTAAGGTATAAAGTACTATTTATTTAATTTATGCTTTGATTTTTCAGAGACAGGTCAGTTGATATGGTGACTATGCATGTGCCCTGCAGGCTCCTTTCAAATAAGGACTCAGCTTACTTCCATTTTGATGCTTCTTATGCACTAATTGAACATTTTTCTTAGCATTTAGTGTAAACCACTATATTGATTAAGATTTTTATAAAGAAATAATATTTTTTAACACTTACAATGTGATGTTTAGTAATCCACATTTCCTCATTTAATCTTCACTACAGTCCTGCAAGTCAGATAGTGTTATCCCCATTTTTACAGTGGGAAAAATGGGTGCACATGAATTACAGATTTAAATGACATTTTGTCAGTATTAACTTTTGCTTCTAGTGTTCTGTTGAGTCTTGAATTACATAATTTCAGCTGGTGCTTTTTCAGTAAATGATGGGCACTTTGGAAGGGAGGAAAGTACTGTTAATAATTATTTTATATTTAATGTTTTGGTTTTATTCCAAAAAAAGATTGAAGACAGTGGTTGATACAATAATTGTTCCCAGATAGTTGGTTTGGCTAGGTTCCCCAAAGAAATCAGAGAGGCCCTGTTGACTAAAGGCCTGGCAACCTTCTGAAGTGGCCCATAGTCTGCATAATAGACCAAGAGTAATAGGCTTACTTGTCTATAAAATTTTTTTCTTTTTTTCCCCTCAAAAACAATTGGTCACTCCCACTGGCGATAATGTATTTATTAGAGTGTAAAGGCAGAGCACAAGTAGGAACACATTTCAGAGTACAACCTGTGAACATGAACATACATGGGGAGCTGTAACCCTTCAGCTGCAAAATCTTAGATTTCTTACTTGATAGAAATTCATGTCTATTAAAATTTGAATTTTTTGGTGAAATCACTATAACATCTGATTATTAGAGGATGGCTATGTTGCTGTACTGATGACCTTTTATATAATGATAACAAAATGGTTTGCATATTACACTAAAGTAGATAAGTGAAAAAGGTTCATATTTTCTTTTGATCCTATAGGATGTAGATGATTTCTTTGAGCACGAACGAACTTTCCTTTTAGAATATCATAACCGAGTTAAGGATGCATCTGCTAAATCTGATAGGATGACAAGATCCCACAAAAGTAAGGTTTTTTTTTCCTGTGGCTAAAGCTTATATTTTTTAATGGAATAATTACATGTAAAATTATCATGTTACTTGCAGTTTATAAAAGTCTTGATATAGACCAGCATTTCTTAAACTGTAGTTGTAAAGCCTTGCTCCAAGGCCCTTTTTTAGCAAGTCTGTGAGGTCAAAACTATTTTCATAATAATGCTATGATGCCTTTTTCACCATGTTGACATTTATTCTGGTAATGCAAAAGCCATGATGAGCAAAATGCTGATGTCTTAGCATAAATCAAGGCAGTGGCATCAAACTATAGTAATAATCATTGTATTTTTTCCCTCGGTGCATTTGCAAATTAAAATATACTGTTCAATTAAGAATGTCCTTGATGAAGCAGTTAAAATGATTAATTATAAAAAATCTCCCTTGGGTACACTTTTTTAATATTCTGAGTGACAAAATGGGAGGTATACATAAAGTGATTTGTATACTGAATATAACGGTTTTCTGTAGAAAACTATTTTATTGATTGAGTTACAACTGAGCTAGTTACCTTTTTAATAAAACACCATTTTTACTTTAAAAAGAACACGGCCGACAAGCTGTGATTCAGACTTCAGTATTTGGTAGACATTTTCTTAAAAATTCACTAAGCAAGCCTGTCACTTCAAGAAAAACAACTGAGTGTTTGTTGACAATGATAAAAGTCAAGCTCTTTAGCAATAAGAATTTTAGAAAACTTGTTTCCATTACCATGAGCTTGCTTCCTAATAATTAAAAGATTTGTCTGAGATTAATGATAATATTAGTGAATGTGTCCCTGTCCAGTAGCTCAGTTGATTAGAACAGAGTCTTAATATGCCAAGGTCAGGGCACATATAAGAATCAACCAATGAGTGCATAATTAAATGCAACAAATTGATGTTTCTCTCTCTCAAATCAATTAATTAATTAAAAATATACTAGTGAATGTGATATTTTGATATTGTATACTGAAGTGTGTGTCAAGATTTACATCATTCATTGAACCGATGTTATAAAACTGTGTATGTAGGCCTGACCTGTGGTGGTGCAGTGGATAAAGTGTCGACCTGGAAACACTGAGGTCGCCAGTTCGAAACCCTGGGCTTGCCTGGTCAAGGCACATATGGGAGTTGATGCTTCCTGCTCCTCCTTTCTGTCTGTCTGTCTCTCTCTCTAAAATGAATAAATAAAAAATAAAAATAACTGTATGTAAACGATCCATTCAAAATACAAGATAGGCTAATGTTTTTTGTTTTTTTTTCTGAAGCTGGAAACAGGGAGACAGTCAGACAGACTCCCGCATGCGCCCGACCGGGATCCACCCGGCAGGCCCACCAGGGGCGATGCTCTGCCCCTCCGGGGCGTCGCTCTGCCGCGACCAGAGCCACTCTAGTGCCTGGGGCAGAGGCCAAGGAGCCATCCCCAGCACCCGGGCCATCTTTGCTCCAATGGAGCCTTGGCTGCGGGAGGGGAAGAGAGAGACAGAGAGGAAGGAAGGGGTGGGGGTGGAGAAGCAAATGGGCGCTTCTCCTATGTGCCCTGGCCGGGAATCGAACCCGGGTCCCCCGCACGCCAGGCCGACGCTCTACCGCTGAGCCAATCGGCCAGGGCCTAATGTTTTTTTTAACAGCTATATTGAGGTATAATTGATATCAATAAGATGCAATGTTCAAAGTATACAATTTGATACGTTTTGACATGCGTGTGAAATTATCACTACAATCAAATTAAGTGACATATCCATTACCACCAAAAGTTTCCTTGTGACCCTTTGTAATCTCTCTCTGCCACCCATGTCTCCAGGCAACCACTGATCTGCTTTCTATCTCTATAGATTAGTTTGCATTTCAAGTGGAATCAAATAGTATGTACACTTTATTGTCTGGCTTTGAAATTCAACAAAATTATTTTGAAATTCATCCATATTGTACTTATCGGTCATTCATTACCTTTTATTGCCAAGTGGTATTTCATTTTATGGATATATCATGATTGTTTACCCATTCAGTTGTTGGTGAGTATTTTAGTTGTTGCTAGCTTTTGGCTATTATGAATAGAACTGACATGATCCATTTTATGTAAGTCTTTGTATAAACATGTGCTTTCATTTCTTTTGAGTAATACCTAGACGTAGAATGGCTAGGTTATGTGGTAAGTGTATAACTTTTTAAAAAATTGCCAAACTTTTTTCCAAAATGATTGCACCAGTTTACATTCCTGTCAGCTGTGTGTGAGAGTTGTTCTTTCTCCTTGTTAACAAGGGTGATCAGCCTTTTTAATTTTAACCATTCTGAGTGGTGTCTTGATGTGATTTTAATTTGCATTTTCCTAATGACCAGTGATGTTAAAAATCTTTTCTTGTGTAAGTCTTCAATTTTAATCTTCTTTATAAAAGTTGTTGTGACCACTCTAGGTAGCTTACATTTTCATATAGATTTTAGAATCAGCTTGTCACTTTCTATAAAAATGCCTCCTGGGCCTGACCAGGTGGTGGAGCAGTAGATAGAGTGTCAGACTGGGACGTGGAGGACCCAGGTTCGAGACCCTGAGGTCGCCAGCTTGAATTCCGGCTCATCTGGTTTGAGCAAGGCTCACCAGCTTGAGGCCAAGGTCGATGGCTCAAGCAAGGGGTCACTCGGTCTGCTGTAAACCCCCCCCCCCCCCCGGTCAAGGCACATATGAGAAATCAAAAAATGAACAACTAAGGAGCTGCAACGAAGAATTGATGTTTCTCATCTCTCTCCCTTCCTGTCTGTCTGTCCCTCTCCCTGTCTCTCTCTGTCCCTGCCACACACACACACAAAAAAATGCCTGCCGGGGTTATGATTGGAATTGTGTAGCATCTGTAGATCTCAGTTGGGGAGGATTAACATATTAAATTGATCTTCCGTACGTGAATATGGCATACTCTCTCCATTTAGTTAGGTCTTTAAATTCTCCCAGCAGTGTTTTATAGTTCCCACTGTACAGCTCTTACACATCTTTAGTTAGATTGAGTTCTAATTATTTTTTGATGCTTTGTAAATGAAGTTTTTTACCTTTCAGTTTTTCTTTGCTAATGTGTAGAAATACAGTGTGTTTTCCTTTTTTTTTTTTTTTTTTTTTGCATTTTTCTGAAGCCGGAAACAGGGAGAGACAGTCAGACAGACTCCCGCATGCGCCCGACCGGGATCCACCCGGCACGCCCACCAGGGGGCGACACTCTGCCCATCCTGGGCGTCGCCATGTTGCGACCCTCCTGGGTGTCGCCATGTTGCGACCAGAGCCACTCTAGCGCCTGGGGCAGAGGCCACAGAGCCATCCCCAGCGCCCGGGCCATCTTTGCTCCAATGGAGCCTTGGCTGCGGGAGGGGAAGAGAGAGACAGAGAGGAAGGCGCGGCGAAGGGGTGGAGAAGCAACTGGGCGCTTCTCCTATGTGCCCTGGCCGGGAATCGAACCCGGGTCCTCCGCACGCTAGGCCGACGCTCTACCGCTGAGCCAACCGGCCAGGGCCGTGTTTTCCATATTGATCTTACATCTTGCAACCTTACTAAATCAACTCACTAGTTCTGGTAACTATTTTGTAGATTCTTTAGGATTTTTCATATAGATGATCATCTGTTAATAAAAAATTATACTTCTGGATGCCATTTCTTTCTTTTCCTTGCCCCATTGTACTATAGTCTATCCTCCTCCACTACAGTGCTGATGGAAATGGTGAGGGCAGGCATCTTTGCCTTGTTCATTATCTTCTGGGGAAAGCATTTGGTCTTAAACCATTAATTATGATGTTAGGTGTAAGTTTTTCCTAGATGCCTTTTATTAGGTTGAGAAAATTCTCTTAAATTCCTAGTTTTCTGCCCTGGCCAGATAGCTTAGTTGGTTAGAGCATTGTTCCAAAGCACAGAGGTTGACAGTTCAATCCCTGATCAGGGCACATACAAGAACAGATCAGTATTCCTCTGTGTGTCTCTCTCGCCCATCCTCTTTCTAAAATCAATTTAAAAATTTTTTTAATTCCTAATTTTCTCAGAGGGGTTTTAAAGTGAGGAACGAATGTTGGATTTTGTCAAACGCACTTTTTGCAACTATTGAGATAGTCATATGGTCTCTTCTTTTAGTCAGTTAATACGGTTAATTGCATTGATTGATTTTCAAATGTTAAGTCAACCTTCTATTTTGGGGATAATTATTACTTATACCAATGGAGTTTAATGTAATAGAGTACAAAAAGTTTACTAATAGGATTGTAGGCCCTGGCTGGTTGGCTCAGCAGTAGAGCATGGGCCTGGCATATGGAAATTCTGGGTTCACTTCCCAGTCAAGCACACAGGAGAAGTGACCATCTGCTTCTCCACCCTTCCTCCTCCTCCTTCTTCTGTCTCTTTCTCTCTTTTTCTCCCACCCCCTTCGTCTCTCCCTGTCCTGCAACCATGACTTGAATGGTTGGAGCAAGTTGGTCCCAGTTGCTGAGGATGGCTCCATGGCCTCATCTCAGGTGCTGAGATGACTCAGTTGCTGAGCAATGAAGCAGTGGCTCCAGATGGGTAGAGTATCACCTGGTAGTGGGCTTCCAAGGTGGATCCCAGTCAGGGCACATGCAGGAGTCTGTCTCTGCTTCCCTGCCTCTCACTTCACTAAAAACATTTTTTTAAATAATAAGTCTGACCAGTCAGTGGCACAGTGGATAGAGCATCGGACTGGGATGTGGAGGACCCAGGTTCAAGACCCCGAGGTTGCCTGACCTGGTGGTGGCGTAGTGGATAGAGCGTCGGACTGGGATGCGGAAGGACCCAGGTTCGAGACCCCGAAGTCGCCAGCTTGAGTGCGGGTTCATCTGGTTTGAGCGAGGCTCACCAGCTTGGACCCAAGGTCGCTGGCTCCAGCAAGGGGTTGCTCAGCCTGCTGAAGGCCCGCGGTCAAGGCACATGTGAGAAAGCAATCAATGAACAACTAAGGTGTTGCACCGCGCAATGAAAAACTAATGATTGATGCTTCTCATCTCTCTCTGTTACTGTCTGTCTGTCCCTGTCTATCCCTCTCTCTGACTCACTCTCTGTCTCTGTAAAAAATAAATAAATATTAAGACCCCGAGGTTGCCAGCTTGAGCGCGGGCTCATCTGGTTTGAGCAAAGCTCACCAGCTTGGACCCAAGGTCACTGGCTTGAGCAAGGGGTTCCTCAATCTGCTGTAGCCCCACGGTCAAGGCACATATGAGAAAGCAATCAATGAACAACTAAGGTGTTGCAACGAAAAACTGATGATTGATGCTTCTTATCTCTGTCCGTTCCTGTCTGTCTGTCCCTATCTGTTCCTCTCTTTGACTCTCTCTCTGTTTCTGGTTAAAAAAAAAAAGGGGGTGGGGGATTAAAATAAATAAATAAATAATAGGATATATAGATTGCTATATATATGTCCGCAGTTACCTGAAAATATTACTAAAATACTTTTTCCTTTTCAGCTACATATATCTGTTTGAATCTGCATTTTCTCCACATATGTGAAGAAAAGCAATATATCACAGTAGGTTGAATGCAGAAGCATATAAGAGAATCTGCTATTATTTTCTTCAAGACACATTTATGTTTAGTCAGCGTCATGATCAGACATTTAGCAATCAATAGCATGGGTACAAAAAAAATTTTGTATTAAAACCCTTTGTTGGGACAAGGCGGGGGCGGAGAAAAAAAAAAACCCTTTGTTGGATTATCTTACACTTTCCACAGAGCAGAAACTAAAATAACCTATTACACATTTAATCACAAATACAGTCCTCAAGTTTTTTGCTCACTCACAGTATTGTTTAAAACGTGTTCTTTGTAGCAGCTAAGACATGCCACCACTGTGCTTGGCTGTGTTCACAAATCTGTTACCTGTAGCTTCCCTGTCGCTTCTCTCTCTTTTTTTTTTTTTTTTTTTTTTTTAATTTTTTGCAAGAGGGACAGACAGGGAGAAAGAGAGATGAGAAGCATCAACTCGTAGTCTTGTAGTTGCGGAATTTTAGTTGTTCATTGATTACTTTCTCATATGTACCTTGACCGGAAGCTCTAATTGAGCCAGTGACCCCTTGCTCAATCCAACGACTTTGGGCTTAACGCCAGCAACCCTACGCTTAAGCTGGTGAGCCTGCACTCAAGCCAGCAACCTCAGGGTTTCAAGCCTCGGTTCTCGGTGTGCCAGGTTCATACTCTGTCCACTGCACCACTACCTGGTCAGGCTCCCTGTTGCTTCTCTGGCTATCCTCTCCTGCTGAGCTTTGTTTCCTGGCAGTAATTAAAACCCCTGCCACTGGCTTAGCTCCTGCTGCAGCTGGAACCACCACAGCCACCTTGGTTTCATGGTTTTACAAAGTATTGGCCTCCACCACTATAGGGGCCAGAGCGTCTGCCTCCAAAGTTTCCTCCTTTCATGGGTCCAAAATTTGAAGACTAATTGTTGTAATTGCCAAAATTATTGTAGCTCCTGCCACCTTTAAAATTCCTTCCATCATTACCAGATCCATTATAGCCATCCCCACTGCCACCATATGGACCACCGCCACGGCTGCCACCAAAGCCACTTGACCACTGAAATTTCCTCCATGACCAAAGTTGTCATGTCATTCCCACCAAAACCAACTCCATGACCATCTATGAAGTTTCCAGAACCACCTCGGCTTCTTTGTTTGGATGAAGCACTAGCCATCTTTTGCTTAGATAGGGCTTTCCTTCACAATTGTGGCCGTTCACAGTATGGTAGTTCTTTTTTTAATTTTGATTTTAGAGAGGAGAGACAAGGGGGAGAAGGAGCAGCAGGAAGCATCAACTCATAGTAGTTGATTCTCCTGTATGTGCCTTGACCAGGCAAGGCCAGAGTTTTGAACTGACGACCTCAGCATTTCAGGTCAACGCTTTATCCACTGCGCCACAGTATGGTAATTCTGAATGACAGTCTTGTTTACAGAGTCATGCTCATCAAAGGTTACAAAAGCAGACTGACATATTGGTGGTGCAGTGGATAGAGCATCGACCTGAAATGGTGAGAACACAGGTTCAAAACCCCAAGGTTGCTGGCTTGAATGTGGGCTCATCTGACTTGGGCGCGGGCTCATCTGACTTGAGCGTGGGATCATAGATGTGATTGTATGGTAACAGGCTTGAGCAAGGGGTCACACTGGCTTGGCTGGAGCCCCCAATCAAGGCATATGAGAAAGCAATCAGTTAACAACTAAAGTGATATAACTACGGATTGATGCTTTTCATCTCCCTTTCTATCTGCATATTTTTCGTGATCACATAATGAATTAATAGCTAAAGACGGTAGTGTTCTCAGAGCTAAATTTTCTTAGAATCTAGGAAATTTCTTGCTCCAAAAAGTAATTTCAGGGTCAGTTTAAACCTTTGAGTAGTGAGTTTTTTTCATGCTCACTGACCCCCAGAAGTGAGTGGGGTTTTTTTCAAAAAATGAAATTAGTTCCAATTGCAGTTTTATGAAAACCATGTTTGTTTGATAACCAATTTATGGAAACAAGAACAACATAAATTTTCCTTTTTTTAATGTTGCCTTAACACATTTTTAAAATAAAAATTTTTGTTATCTCATACTCTAAATGGTAAGTAGGCATGAGGACGTACATGAACGTTCATACTACTCAGAGGGTTAATAAGCATAAAATATTAAATACAAATCATTTTTGATCCCTACTACCTCTCCCATAAACCAACTTGAAAGATTTTTTTTTTTACTTAAACTTTTAGGTTGAGATAATAGTGGAAAGTCTCACATATAGAAGTTACCGTTCAAAGTCTGGAGTTAGCTTTAACATTTAATGTAATTTTACACAATATATGAAAGTATAATGTAAGAATAACTGTTTTATTAGGTAGTACATGCATTAAAGCCTTGTAAAAATACTGCTGGTGCCTGACCTGTGGTGGCGCAGTGGGATAAAGCGTCGACCTAGAACACTGAGGTTGCCGGTTCGAAACCTTGGGCTTGCCTGGTCAAGGCACATATGGGAGTTGATGCTTCCTGCTCCTCCCCCTTCTCTCTCTCTCTCTTTCTCTCTCACTCCTCTCTCTCTAAAAATCAATAAATAAATAAATAAAAATACTGCTGGTATAAGTGAAAATTTCCATACATTAGGCATATCTTGGATTTTATTAATTGGTTCTTTACTTACTGTATGCCATATATAGTAACATTTATTGATTGATTGATTTTAGAGAAAGAGAAACATTAATTTGTTGTTCCACTTATTTACGCATTCGTTGGTTGATTCTTGTATGTGCCCTGACCAGGGATCAAACCTGCAACCTTGGCATATTGGGACGACACTCTAACCAACTGAGCTACTCAGCCAGGGCTATAGGAACACTTATTAACTTATTTAATTCTCCAAATAATAATATGAGGTGGGTACGATTATATCCCCATTTCCAGATGAGGAAACTGAGGCACAGACTAGTTAAGTGATATATGCCCAAGGTCATATAGCTAGTGATTTGGGAAGCTGGCATTGGGTCCTGGGTGGTTTGGTTCCAGGTCCATGCTCTTAATCATTGCACGAGACTATCCTTTCTCCAAACTGAATAGAGCACCGATTATAATCTTGTTTCAATAAGTGCATTGTCCTGTGGGGCAAGCCCTAGAAAGTGTGTTGTGTTCAAGTTTAGTACTTTGCTTCTAATACCCAAGTGTAATGTGCCACCATTTATCTAGTTTCCCAAGCTTCATAATTTTCCCTCCTACATCGGGTCTTCTGTTTGTAAACCCTACCTATTAAATTCCTAAATACCTTTCAGCTTTGTTAGTTCCTCTGTGCTCTCACTGTTCCCACTACCTTGGTCCTGGACCTGAGTGTCTGAAACAACAGTTTCCTAGTTGGTTACTCTGCCTTTTGTGTATCCACTTCTAGTCTTTATACCAGGAAGCACTATTTTTATTTTTTAATCTAAAATTCTTTATCAGGTTTATTTAACCACTATTTTGATTGTAAAATATTTAGTAACACCCTTTAATACAAGATCAAGTCAAATCTACTTTATCATGGCTTACAAAACCCTGTTTTTCCAAGATGCTTTCAGTGATTTTATCTTCAACGCCATCTACTACTCTTCCATACCTTTCAGGGTCAGGGCCACAGTCCCAGAAGGTTCTCTGAGTATATTATACTCCTTTATACCTCCCTGGCCTTGATCCATTCTCTCCCTTTATCCAAACCTCTCTCCCTTCCATATTACCTGGTAAAGATTTCCTCATCCTACAAACTCAAACTTACTCTATAGTGTCTATAAATCCTTCCCTGACTTAGGTGAAATCATGTTTTCCCCATTCCCAAAGTGGTTTATACCTACTTCTAATATAATATTTCTATTCGGATATCTCATATTATGTACAACTTGTTTAGCAGGTAGGTGCTTAATAGTTCTGAATCAATGAATATTAATGAATATTAAATGAATATTATGAATTTAATGAATATTAAAATCTTTAAACTTTTTTTCCTTAGGTGCTGCAGATGATTACAATAGAATTGGTTCTTCATTGTATGCTTTAGGAACTCAGGACTCTACAGATATATGCAAGTAAGGACTCTGATTTAAAAAAAAGAAAAAGGGCCCTGGCCAGTTGGCTCAGTGGTAAAACATTGGCCCAGCATGTGGAAGTCCAGGGTTCAATTCCCGGCCAGGGCACATAGGAGAAGCACCCATCTGCTTCTCCACCCTTCCTCCTCTCCTTTCTCTCTGTCTCTCTCTTACCCTCCCACAGCCAAGGCTCCACTGAAGCAAAGTTGGCCCGGCGCTGAGGATGGCTCCATGGCCTCCACCTCAGGCACTAGAATGGTACCAGTTGCAACGGAGCAACGCCCCAGATGGGCAGAGCATCACCCCTCAGTGGTCATGCCGGGTGGATCCCAGTCGGGCATATGCAGGAGTCTGTCTCTCTGCCTCCCTGCTTCTCACTTCAGAAAAATACAAAAAAAAATTTATATATATATATAAAAAATAAATTTTGTTGGCAGCCTGGGCATACACAGTACTTAGGACCCAGCAGACATTTTTTAATTAGTTTTTTCAAAACACATTGAGAATAAGGAACTTCTTTATAAACTTAGGTCTGTGTCAATTTTTCTCTTCCCTTTCTGTTTATTTTTTAAATCTGAAAAGTAAAAATGGACCTTAATATATATACTTAATTTTTTACATTAAAGCTGAAAAATGTATTGATTTTTTCCTGAAGTAGTAAGCAGAATTAAAAAAGAAGTATACACCTTAAAACAGTTGAAATAATCCTAAAATTTTTATGACAATTTTAAATTAATGGCCAAAATAAAAATGAATAGTTTTTAATAATTAAATCACTTTAAAATTCTACTCAGGTGGGATGGGAGAGAAAAAAAATTCTACTCAGCCTGACCAGGTGGTGCCACAGTGGATAGAGTGTTGGACTGGGACACAGAGAACCCAGGTTCAAAACCCCAAGGTCACCAGCTTAAGCATGGACTCATTTGGTTTGAACACAGCTCACCAGCTGAGCAAGGGGTTACTCGGTCTACTGTAGCCCCCTGGTCAAGGCACATATGAGAAGGCAATCAATGAACAGCTAAGGTGCCGTGGTGAAGAATTGATGCTTCTCATCTCTCTTTCTTCCTGTCTGTCTGCCCCTCTCTCTATCTTTCTCTCTGTCACAAAAAAAAAAACCATTAAAAAAATTCTCAATAATTTATTTGAAAGTAAAAGATAGGAGGATAACTGGGATCTGGGCACCTTGTGAAATTAAATAATGTCACTTACCCTTCTCAAAAAAATATTATGGTCCTAGTGAAAACAATGGTTCGGTTCTGCTCCCCAACTGTAGAAGCCCCCTCTACATTCTACCACTTAGAAAAGTGTCAACTGTCAGTCTTCTGATTTCTAAGTGTGCCAGTTTTGGTTCCATTTCAAAATGTTTCCAGTATGCAGTCGGAGATACATGGCTTAGCCTTACACAGAAAAGAAGATCAATATCTGAACAGAGCAGTCATGGCTTTTGTCTAGCGCTTACTGAGTTCCAGTGTCCTTAGAGAATTATAAATGTTAAAAGGTAAATTAGCAGCAGCCAAAAATTTATATATTTTTTAATGTATTTACAATATTGTACATATTTATACCACATCAAATACTGTTTGGAATTAGGACATATATATGTATGTATTTCATTGCAGACCAAATTGATATTTAAAGTAAAATTTGATGTTGTCAGTTTGCACGTTTTAAAGAGGTTGGCCATCCTAGTGTTTATAATATAGTGAATGTTTGAGCAGTCAGATGAGGAGGGTGTTGTACATGTTAGTGTAAAAAACACTCTCTGGAATTTGCTCACACAGCTGTCTTTTTTTACTTTATGCTAGTATTTCTCTTTAATTTTAATCTAACAGTGGTTAATTTTAGTTGCTCTAATATTATTTAAACCCAAGTCTTCATTGAAAAACAATTTACTTTTTAAATGTTAAGCAGAAAAACTATTGTCATAGTTCATAACCTTTCTCTAAACCAAATCTTTGAACTTTTCTGTAGTAGATCCTCTCAGTAGACATGTAAGGTCCAAGTTGTTCAGCAGAGCAAGGTACCATAGTTTACACTAATTAACATGCTACCTTCCCAAAGCGTTAGTTCTTAATTCTTTGATAAGAAGAAGAAAAGGTCAACCTTGCCATGAATTAGCTGTCAAAGCTGTCAAAGCAAATTCTTCTTAGTAAAGTGAAATTCACAAAATTTCGTTTAGGCTTTCAATAGACAATGTCATACTCCAGTTATGTCATCTCTAATTACATATTTTACAGAATGCCCTTTAGTAGTTTGGCATTGGATGTTTTCAGTTGTTGTCAGCATTTGTGAGAGACTGTTTAGCTAAAAGTGAAAGTGAATTTTCAGAAGTTGATTATTGATTTCTGTTGTTTTTCCAAAACAACGCAGCTATATTTGAAAATGTTTCAAACAACTATGAGATATCTTCAAAAACTGCTCCAACTTCACTGTTTGTCTTTTGTGTGTGTGAGAGACAGAGACAGAGAGAAGGACAGACAGACAAGAAGGAAGAGAGAGGAGAAGCAGCATCAGTTCTTCGTTGCGGTTCCTTAGTTGCTCAGTGATTGCTTTCTCATATGTGCCTCGATGAGAGTGGGCTCCAGCAGAGCGAGTGACCCCTTGCTCAAGCCAACGACCTTGGGTTCAAGCCAGCAACCATGGGATCATGTCTATGATCCCACACTCAAGCCAGCAGCCCTGCACTCAAGCCGCAAGCTCGGGGTTTTGAACCTGGGCCTTCTGCGTCCCAGTCCGATGCTGTATCCACTGCACCACTGCCTGGTCAGGCTTCACTGTTTGCCTTTTAAATCAGCCTGTTGTCTTTTGGATGTGATTGTTCTGTACTTCCAGTGAAAGTATAAGCTTTTATTAGTATTACTTGGCATGTTACTGAAGAATATCAAGACAAAATTTTTAGGTTTTTTGCTTGACCAGTGGTGGCGCAGTGGACTGATCATTGGCATTGGTCCAGGACACTGAGGGCCCTGGTCAACCCTGAAGTCACCAGCTTGAGTGCAGGTTTGCCAACTTGAGCACAGAATTATCTTCATAATTCCAAACTCTCTGACTAGAGCCCTATGGTCACTGACTTGAAGCCCAAGGTTGCTGGCTTGAGCAAGGGGTCACGGGTCAGCTTGAACCCCCAGGACAAGGCACACATGAGAAGTAATAACAAACAACTAAAATGATGCAACTACAAGTTGATGCTCCTCAATTTAAAAAAAAAGGTTTTAATGTATGACTTAGAATGTTATCTTGAAATGGGAAGATTTTCTGTAACAACAGATTTCAAGTGATTTGTTATAGGTGGAAGTAAAGAGATATTTTTATTAAACTAAATGAAGTAAACCAGACCATTAAATGTGATTGTAATGAGACAAGAATGTTCATTATTCATGTAGTTTGGGGCATTATGTATTGTCTGAACATTTGAAATGGAAAATTGTTTAAAGGTAGCTTCTGATTAAATATTTTTCTCTTTCAGGTTTTTTCTCAAAGTTTCAGAACTGTTTGATAAAACAAGAGTAAGTACTATTAATCTTTAATAATCTAAACCTCTGTGTACAGTCGTGTTTGACTTAGCTTTATTGAAGAAGGTGAATAATACTTCAGAAGGATGGAGAAACTGGTTTAGATTTAAAATTTTGAGTTTTTCAGGAAATTCACTTTTTGTTGTGGCCCTCTGGTATTTATGTAGATGTTTATAGTCTTGATCAGAAACCATGTTCATTATGGAGACTGGGTTTATTTTTACGAAGACGGATCCTTTTCCTGGGGCTTTGTAAGCTGGAAGAAAGTCTTAAATTTATTTTAACTTTACCAGCCTATACTGTTTTTAATCCCCCTTGACACACTAGCTTAGGAATGAGTTTTATCAGTTTACACCTGCAAAAGGCTTCATTCATAGTAGTAATAATTTAACAGTGGCATAATCTTGGTTTTCAGGAATCGGTCCTGAAATACAATAATATTTAACAGTTTTATCACTTGATAGAATAGTGAAAATGTTTATTAGATATTTAATAATACTTTGCTGAGAGTAATAATATCTAGTCCGTTGTAGAAATCTGATGTCAACATGACCTTTTCAATTGAGTGATAATGTAGTAGAGGCAAGTAAAAGAAAAGAAGATATTCTCTTAAAAGAAAAAAGTCCTTAAATATACAAATATTGTTATACTGGGGTCCATAGAGCCCATCATTCAACCTTTGATATTTGTATCAGTGAGCCTTTTCTAAGAAGGTTGAGTTTTTTGTGTGTACGTTTACATCATAAGAATAGGGATCTGTAGCGAAGTAGCTTTATGTGTCATTGTTTTCTTGAAACAACTGACGGCAGAAATATGTTGACCTCCATTGAAATCAATGATGGTCAAAATACAGAAACTATTTTTATTTGAGGGAAATGCATATATCAAAACAAGTATTCTAGTCAAGTATCTGTCTAATGGGGTGCTTTTCCAGGCCAGGCTTTGTCTTTGCCTGTCTCACCCTTGCTTCTTTTTCTTTGTTTCTGCCTCAGCCAGGCTGGCATATGTCCCAGCTGGTCTAGACCACTCATTTCTTTCAATCTGAGTCTAGCCTGCGGGGTAGCTCAGTTGGTCAGAGCAGCATTCCAATACATCAAGGTTGCAAGTTTGATCCTCAGTCAAGGCACATACAAGAAGCAACCAATGAATGCATAAATAAGTGGAACAACAAAGCAGTGTTTGTCTCTATCTCCCCCTCTCCCTCTCTAAAGTCAGTAAATTTAAAAAAAAAATTTTTTTAAAGAAATAACAATGTGAATTTCCATTCTAAACGTCGTCCTAATTTTCTACCATAGATTATATCTTTTTTCTTGGCTTTGTTTGGATATTGCCAGTTGCTCCCTCTTAGACATCTTTCATTACAGTTTATCTCCTACTTTAGTACACATCGAGTGGGGGGAGCTCCTTTCAAGCTTTAGCTGTGTTGTGCCTGAGTTATATGTCATTCTTTTAGAAGCAGATGTCAAGATGGGATTAGGTACTCAAGAGATTTATTGTAAGAGACAAAGAGGAAGGAGCAGTAGACACAGGAAGAGCCTCCAGGCCACATTGCAGGTCTCTACTTACGAAACGAGGGCAGAGGATAGAGGACTAGGTAGGAAAAGTTTCAGACTGTAGCACAGTTCTCAGAAAGTCTATGTCAAAGGGGAGTCTTTCAGCCACAGTTGCCCATTAGAGGAATTCTGCATCAGCCTGAAATGGGTTGGCACTACTACCCACTGTACTCTGTCATTGGCTGGGTACATCTTAGGCAAGAAGGACAGGATGAAACATAACCTTCATGTGAACATGGTTTTGTTCCAGAAAGACTATAGTTGGGACTATCAATCAACCATGCTTCTTGCAGCAAACAGTTTCTCTTAAATATCTGAGTGGCATATTTCCATAGCCACCATAATCCTTATTTCCTTTAGCATGTTGTTCTCATTATTCTTGTTGTATAACAGAGCAGCCTAGATAAGTTGCCAAATAAAAAAAATATTTTATTATGTTAATGAATTCTTTGGTTCAGGAATTCAGAAAGGGCACAGCAGTGATGGCTTGCCTCTATTCCATGATGACCTCAATAGAGAAGATAAGAAAGCTGGGGGCTGGAGTCATCTGAAGGCTCTTTCACACGTGTCTGGGGTTGATACTGGCTGTCAGCTGGGACTTCTGCTAGGGCTGTTGGCTATAACACCTACCTGTGGCTTTTCCACGGAGTTGTTTAGGCTTTCTCACAGCGTGGTGGCTAGGTTCCAAAAGTGAGCATCCCGAAGATGAGAAGTAGAAGCTGCTAGTTTTATCCGGCCTGAGCCCAAAACTGGCACAGCATCACTTTTGTATTGGTCAAGCAGTCTCAGAGCTCAGATTCAAGGGGAGAGGCATATACCCTACCTCTGTGAGGAGAAGAGCCCTATTTAAAAGCATCCAACATCTAAACAAAATAAAAAATTTTAAAAAGGAAAGAAAAGCATTCAACATCTATACTGCATGTAATCTAAATTTATCTATATCACTTCTGAATATATCTTGGTCTCTGCTCTATTTCTCAATCAAGTAATAATTCTTAGAAGCTTCAAAGCTTTGTATTGAGCTCTGCCTAGGTAGCTCAGCTGGTTACAGTGTCATCCCAATATGGTAAGGTTGGGATTCAGTCCTCAATCAGAGCTCATACGAGATCAACCAACGAGATCAAAAAGGAGTCAACCAATGAATGTATAAATAAGTGAAACAACAAATCTATGTTCCTCTCTCCTTTCCCCTCTAATATCAATAAATTAAAAATAAATTTTCAAAAAACTTTGTATTGAAGTATAGTATACATATAGGAAAGAGCACATGCAGTGAAATTCTTCAAATTTAACACATCTAGCCCTGGCCGGTTGGCTCATTGGTAGGGCGTCGGCCCAGTGTGTGCAAGTCCCGGGTTTGATTCCCAGCCAGGGCACACAGGAGAAGTGCCCATCTGCTTCTCCACCCTTCCCCCTCTCCTTTCTCTCTATCTCTCTCTTCCCCTCCCGCACTCATGGCTCCATTGGAGCAAAGTTGGCCCGGGCACTGGGGACAGCTCCATGACCTCCACCTCAGGTGCTAGAATGCCTCCCGCTGCACTGGAGCAATGCCCCAGATGGGCAGAGCATCGCCCCCAATGTGCATGCCAGGTGGATCCCAGTCGGGCGCATTCAGGAGTCTGTCTCTCCGCCTCCCTGCTTCTCACTTCAGAAAAAAATTTTAAAGATAAAAAAACTTTTTAACACATCTATGTAATAAACATTCAAATCAAGAAAGAGAACAGTACTAGCAACCCAGAGCTGTGCCCCTCTTTAGCTGCCTTCTGAGTTATGGCCTCCTATATGGCTAACCACTATCCTGGCTCTAACTGCAGAGATTAGTTTTATTTTTGTATTTTATATAAATGCATCATTCAGTATGCATTCTTTTATTTATTCACTTTTTACATTTTATTTTATTGTTTTAAGAGAAAGGAGAGAGGGGGAGAAAGAGGGGCAGAGGAGTGGGAAGCATCAACTTACAGTAGTTGCTTCTGTGTGCCTTGACCAGGCAAGCCCAGACTTTAAACTGGCGACCTCAGCATTCCAGGTCGATGTTTTCTCCCCTGCGCTATCACAGGTCAGGCACAGTATGCATTCTTTTATGTCTGGTTTCATTTACTCTACATTATGAACATAAGATTCATCCAAGTTGTTACATGTAGATGTATTTCCTTTATTCTTATTACTGTATGGTATCCCATTGCAAGACCATACCTAAATTTTTCTGTTCTGTTGGTAGACATTTGGATGCTTTCTAGTCTGGAGCTCTTTACAAAGGGTACTACTGCTAAGACCATTCCTGTAATATCTTCAGTTGAACATAAGTGTGCATTTCCATTGGGTGTATGTCACTAGAAGGGGAAATGATGGGTCACAGGGTATCCATGTGAAAAGCTTCTGTAGTTACTGCCAAACTGTTTCCCTAATCAGTGGTTCTCAAACTTTTTGAAGTCAGGGTGCATTTAAAATCCTACAAATAATTGTAGGCGCACAATATACAGATTTCTGAGAATTAAGGCAAATATTAAAGAAAAAAATATATAAAGTCCAAGCATGCTTTTATGGTAATTAAACAAAATAAATACGACAAAATTAAATTTATTCTGACAATAAAAAACATTTTTATGTTACATTTTTTGAGTTATGCTTTTTAAAATTCATAAAAAGAAAGGTTAAAAAATTAAAAAATAAGGCCCTGGCCGGTTGGCTCAGCGGTAGAGCGTCGGCCTAGCGTGCGGAGGACCCGGGTTCGATTCCCGGCCAGGGCACACAGGAGAAGCGCCCATTTGCTTCTCCACCCCTCCGCCGCGCTTTCCTCTCTGTCTCTCTCTTCCCCTCCCGCAGCCAAGGCTCCATTGGAGCAAAGATGGCCCGGGCGCTGGGGATGGCTCTGTGGCCTCTGCCCCAGGCGCTAGAGTGGCTCTGGTCGCAACATGGCGACGCCCAGGATGGGCAGATTATCGCCCCCTGGTGGGCAGAGCGTCGCCCCTGGTGGGCGTGCCGGGTGGATCCCGGTCGGGCGCATGCGGGAGTCTGTCTGACTGTCTCTCCCCATTTCCAGCTTCAGAAAAAATGGGAAAAAAAAAAAAAAAAAATTAAAAAATAAGAAGGTGACGGAGGACAACCTGACTTTGGGTGATGGGTATGCAATATAATTGAATGACAAGATAACCTGGACATGTTTTCTTTGAATATATGTACCCTGATTTATTGATGTCACCCCATTAAAATTAATAAAAATTTATGTATTAAAAAAATTAAAAAACAAGAAAAAAGTTATCTCTTTATATATATAGATACATTCTTAGTAAGATTTAGTAAATTTGGCAGGTCCCGGAGCAAATGTGTTAAGTTTTTTCATTCTTGTGTTTATGAGAAACATGAGCCTGATGTGTCCTAGCAATTTCTTCAATATTTGCACATATATTTGAGAGGCAAACTCTCATTTCCTCGTCAACACATTGAAGAATTCCTCTTTTTACTCTTAATTGTGTTGCATGCAGAAAACCCCCACCATACCTATCATCTTAACTTTACACCAAAGGATGAAAGAAACTTGCCTCCAGGCTTTCCCCAGAACATGGGGGGTAGTGTAAACAATCCAGCACCACAGAGTAACAGCCTTTTGCAACCTAATCAGGCAAGTGAGCTGGGAGGTTGGGCAGACTGTCAGCTTGCAGCCAATTCCCCACACCTCTGTCCCCCAAAAATCTAAATTCCATAAACCCTGTTGGTTTTTTGGTCCCCACAGGTACATATTTCTCTGGAATACCATAGGGCGCACCTGGAAATCTTCTAGGGCACACCATTTTGAGAACCACTTCCCTAAGTGATTGTACCAATCTACATTCCCACCAGAAAGAATATGGACACTGGGTTGCTGCTGTCCAAGCTTGTAATACTTAGTATCTTTTACATTTTAGCTATTCTGGTAGTTGTGTAGGTTTTTTTTTTAACTTTTTAAATAATTTTATTTATTGATTATAGGAAGGGAGGGAGAGAGAAACATTGATTTGTTGTTTTTTTATGCATTCATTTGTTGATTCTTGTATATACCCTGATGAGAGATTAAATGTGCAACCTAGCCTGACCTGTGGTGGCGCAGTGGGATAAAGCATCGACCTGGAACACTGAGGTCGCCGGTTCGAAATCTTGGGCTTGCCTGGTCAAGGCACATATGGGAGTTGATGCTTCCTGCTCCTCCCCCTTCTCTCTCTCTCTCTGTCTCTCTCTTTCACTCCTCTCTCTCTAAAAAATCAATAAATAAAATATTTTTTAAAAAATGTGCAACCTAGGCATATGAGGATGATGCTCTCGCCAATTGAGTACCTGGCCAGGGCTGACAGTAATTTCATTTTTAGAGAAAAGTTGTAAGAATAGGACAGAGAATTCATGTACACACATCACCCAGATTTCCTGAATGTTAACATTTTCTACACTATTTAAAGTTATTTTATTCTAAAAGTTCATATTCACTGTATTTTCTGCCCTTTGTGCACATCTCTTTGTGTGTGTGTGTGTGTGTGTGTGTGTGTGTGTGTGTGAGAGAGAGAGACAGAGACAGAGACAGAGACAGAGAAGGACATGTAGGGACAGAAAGACAGGAAGGGAGAGAGATGAGAAGCATCAATTCTTCATTGCAGCACCTTAGTTGTTCATTGATTGCTTCCTCATATGTGCCTTGACAGGGGGCTACAGCAGAGCAAGTGACCCGTTGCGCAAGCCAGCGACCATGGGGTCATGTCTATGATCCCACACTCAAACTGCTGAGCCTGCGCTCAACCTGGTGATCTCGGGGCTTTGAACCTGGATCCTCCAGGTCCCAGTCACATGCTCTCTCCACTGCACCACTGGTTAGGCAGTGCACATCTCTTTTTAAAGACAATTTTATTATCCAGACCAGGTGGTTGCACAGTGGATAGAACGTCAACCCGGGATGCTGAGGACCCAGGTTTAAAACCCTATGGTCACCAGCTTGAGTGCTGGATCACCGGCTTGAGCATGGGATCATAGACATGACCCCTTGGTCTCTGGTTTGAGCCCAAGGTTCACAGGCTTGAGCTAGGGGTCATTGGCTCAGCTAGAGCCTCCCAGTCAAGGCACTTATGAGAAAGCAATCAATGAACAACTAGGTATCACAAGTATGAGCTGATGCTTTTCATCTCTCTCCCTTCCTGTCTGTCTGTCCCTCTCTCTTGCTGCTATATATTTTTTAAAAAGATAATTTTAATATACAGCCAATATGATTATCAGTGATTCCCCTTTATTTCTTCAAATATCCACAATATGGATGTTTCCAGTTGTCTCATATATGGCTTTTTACAGTGGAATTTGTTTGAGTCAGGATCCAAACAAGGTCCCCATGTTGTATTTGGTTGGCGTAGTACATCTTTCTTTAGTAAACTGTCTCTTCAGACTGAATGAAGAGTTCTCATCTTTTTAGTCTGACGTGGCTACTTCCCATTTGATCCCAGCTTAAACTAATCACATCTTTTTATTGCTCTGTGGTGTTTTCAGGCACATTTTGTTAATATTTTGACTGTTTTCTGGTTGTCTTCAGAAAGACTTCTTCCATAAAGTTCTTCCATAAATTCACTGATTTCATCATTTTTCTGTTCATTTTTTTTTTTGTCAGAGTTACAAAGAAAAGTAACAGGCTAGTAGAAAAGAGAAGGAAACCTAGATTAAATAAGGACTGACTGTAGTTATTTATAACTAATTTTTTACAGTAATTAAGTCAGAAAACACTGAATGTAGAATGTGATGATTAAATGTCCAGTTTTTTTTTCCTTTTTCAGAAAATAGAAGCACGAGTGTCTGCTGATGAGGACCTCAAACTTTCTGACCTTTTAAAATATTACCTAAGAGAATCTCAAGCTGCTAAGGTAATTTTATTTTTTTTAAATATTTTATTTATTGCTTTTACAGAGAAAGGGGGTGGGGGGGAGTGAGAAATATCAATTCAATAGTTGCTTCACTTTAGTTGTTCATCATATGTGCCTTGACTGGGCAGACCCAGGGGTTTGAACCGGTGACAGCATTCTGGGTTGATGCTCTATTTACTGTACCACAACAGGTCAGGCTGCTTTACATTTTTTAATGAATTATTTAACAAAAATCATGTCTTTAAATGTTGTTAGACTCAAGGCTGTTAAAGATAATTTATCTTTTCTTAAATATAGATTGATTTTAGAGGGGGCGGAAGGGGAGGAGAGAGAGAGAGAGACAGGGACAGGAACACAAGCTGTTCCTGCATGTGCTCTGACCTGGGATTGAACAGGCAACCTCTGTACTTTGGAATGATGCTCTAACCATCTGGACTTGGACTATCTAGCCAAGGCAAGATAATTTATCTCTTGATTTTAAATTATATTTTCAACTGTGAATTTTTTTTCTCCTTCGAGAAATTGTAGATCAGGGAACCCCACAAAAAAGTTTGCTCTGTTGCCTGACCAGGCTGTGGCACAGTGGATAGAGCATAGACCTGGGACGCAGAGGACCCAGGTATGAAACACCGAGGTCACTGGCTTCAGCACAGGCTCATCCGGCCTAAGCGCAGGGTCGCTGGCCTTGAGCAAGGGGTCACTGGCTTGGCTGGAGCACCCTGGTCAGGGCACACATGCATAGCAGTCGGTGAGCAACTAAAGGGACACAACTACGAGTTGGTGCTTCTCATCTCTGTCCCTGTCTCTCTCAAGAAAAAAAAAAGTTTACTTTGTAAACTTCTGATACAAAATAGTCTAAAATTTTTTTTTGCCTGACCAGGCGGTAGCGCAGTGAATAGAGCGTCGGACTGGGATGCGGAAGGACCCAGGTTTGAGACCACGAGGTCACCAGCTTGAGCGCGGGCTCATCTGGCTTGAGCAAAAAGCTCACCAGCTTGGCCCTGGCCGGTTGGCTCAGCGGTAGAGCGTCGGCCTAGCGTGCGGAGGACCCGGGTTCGATTCCCGGCCAGGGCACACAGGAGAAGCGCCCATTTGCTTCTCCACCCCTCCACTGCGCTTTCCTCTCTGTCTCTCTCTTCCCCTCCCGCAGCCAAGGCTCCATTGGAGCAAAGATGGCCCGGGCGCTGGGGATGGCTCTGTGGCCTCTTCCTCAGGCGCTAGAGTGGCTCTGGTCGCAACATGGCGACGCCCAGGATGGGCAGAGCATCGCCCCCTGGTGGGCAGAGCATCGCCCCTGGTGGGCGTGCCGGGTGGATCCCGGTCGGGCGCATGCGGGAGTCTGTCTGACTGTCTCTCCCTGTTTCCAGCTTCAGAAAAGTGGAAAAAAAAAAAAAAAAAAAACTCACCAGCTTGGACCCAAGGTCACTGACTCCAGCAAGGAGTTACTTGGTCTGCTGAAGGCCCCCGGTCAAGGCACATATGAGAAAGCAATTAATGAACAACTAAGGTGTCACAACGAAAAACTGATGATTGATGCTGCTCATCTCTCTCCATTCCTGTCTGTCCCTATCTATCCCTCTCTCTGACTCTCTCTCTCTGTCCCTGTAAAAAAAAACAAAAAAAACTTTTTTTAATGAATTTGATATATTTATGCAGGTAAAATGCCTGCAAAAACAAAAGTAAAACCCCCAAATAATAATTGTATAGCAGGATTCCTAATTTGGTCTGTGTAAGTCCTTTATTGAAGGTGAGAGCTCCATAAAACAAGGGTATGTTTTATTTTAAGGCAACTCAGATTTCCTTTTGGAAATCTAAGTTGCAAAACTAAAACTCTTGCAAATCTGAAAAATGTCTAAGCAAAACATTTTTTTTCTTTTTGTGTATGTGAGAGAGACAGGGAGAGAGATGAGAAGCACCAACTTGTAGTTGTGGCACCTTAGTTATTCATTGATTGTTTCTCATATGTCGCTTGACCCGAGGGCTCCAGCCGAGCCAGTGACACTTTGCTCAGGGCAGCGACCTTGGGCTCAAGCCAACCACCTTTGGGCTCTAGGTGGCTATTTCGAGATTTCAAACCTGGGTCATCAATATCCCAGGTCGACCGTCTGGTCACTGCGCCACCACGTGATCAAGCTAACAGAAACATCTTTTTTTTCTTTTTTTTTTTTTTTTTGTATTTTTCTGAGGTTGGAAACGGGGAGGCAGTCAGACAGACTCCCGCATGCGCCCGACCAGGATCCACCCGCCATGCCCACCAGGGGGCGATGCTCTGCCCATCTGGGGCGTCGCTCTGCCACAGTCAGAGCCATTCTAGCACCTGAGGCAGAAGCCACAGAGCCATCCTCAGTGCCCGGTCAAACTTCGCTCCAGTGGAGCCTCGGCTGCGGGAGGGGAAGAGAGAGACAGAGAGGAAGGAGAGGGGGAGGGGTGGAGAAGCAGATGGGTGCTTCTCCTGTGTGCCCTGGCCGGGAATCAAACCCAGGACTCCTGCACGCCAGGCCGACATTCTACCACTGAGCCAGCTGGCCAGGGCCTAACAGAAACATCTTAAAAAGCATGGAAAACAGTGACTCAGATACTCCAAAATCAGTGTTAATTTATAAATTGAGATTTTGCACAGAAAACTCCCATTTCTTCACCAGTGCTTTAAACAGCATTTTTTTCATTTCTCATCAAATTAGAAATAACTCTTTTAGAGACTTTAATCACATAATCCCTTTGAGGACTTTACTTGCAAATACACAATCTATATCAAATTTTTAAAATCAAATTGTGTCTTGAACGGTTTATGATGGAGGGGCCACAATTAAATGAATCATTTGCTTTTTTTTTTTTTTTTCGTTTTTGACACCTTAGTTGTTCATTGATTGCTTTCTCATATGTGCCTTGACCATGGGCCTTCAGCAGACCGAGTAACCCCTTGGTCGAGCCAGCGACCTTGGGTCCAAGCTGGTGGTGAGCTGTTTTTGCTCAAGCCAGATGAGCCCGCACACAAGCTGGCGACCTCGGGGTCTCGAACCTGGGTCCTCTGCATCCCAGTCCGACGCTCTATCCACTGTGCCACCGCCTGGTCAGGCTTGAAGCCTTTAAATTCGTTATTTTATTATGTGTAGTTGGGGTGTGTGGTTTTTTGTTTGTTTGTTTGTTTGTTTGTTTTGAGAGAAAGGAGGGGAGGGAGAGTAGGGGAATGAGAGGTAGAAAGAGAGAAGCATGAGCTCATTTTCCACTTAAGTTGTATATAGTATGTACTTGTTAATAAGTACCTTTTAGAACAGAGCATGGCTTTAAAAGTAAATTCAGCCTGACCAGGTGGTGGCACAATGGATAGAGCATCGGACTGCGATGCAGAGGACCCAGGTTCAAAACCCTGAGGTCACCAGCTTGAGCGCAGGCTCACCAGCTTGAGCCCAAAGGTCACTGGCTTGAAGCCTAAGGTCGCTGGCTTGAGCTAGGGGTCACTCGCTCTGTTGTAGTCCCCAGTCAAGGCACATATGAGGAAGCAATCAATGATCAACTAAGGTGCTGCAGCGAAGAATTGATGCTTCTCATCTCTCTCCCTTCCTGTCTGTCTGTCTGTCTGTCTGTCCCTGTCTGTTCCTCTCTCTGACTCTGTCTCTGTCACCAAAAAAAAAAAAAGGAAATTCAAACTTAATTGTAAGAATTAAAACTACACCAGCATAGCCCTGGCTAGATATCTTGGTAGGTTAGAGCATCGTTCCTAAGCACAGAGGTTGCCAGTTCAATCCCCGGTCAGGGCATATAAAGGAACAGATGATCTCGCCTCTCTCCTGCTCTCTCCCTTTCTCACTATAATATCAGTAAATAAAAATTTTAGAAATTAAAACAAAGAAACTTCACCAGAGTATCACTACATACCTTAATTAGAGTGGCTAAGTGAAAAAGTTATGACAAAAATTATAGCAACTGGAACTCTCACATACAGTTGGTGGAAATGTGATACAACACTTAGGAAAAGTATCACAGTGTTTTTTTAATTAAACATGGGCTACCCTATGATCCAGTCATTCCAGTTTAATATTTGAAAACATATGTGCCCACAGATATTCACATCAGCTTTATTTGTAATAGCTGAAAACGAGCAACAACAACCCAAATGTCCACCAGCAGATGAGTGGAATAACAAATTGCGGTATCGCCATACAATGGAATGTTACTCAGCAATATAAAGGAATGAACTACTCATACAAGCAACAACATGGATGAATTTCAAAAGATTGTGAAAGAAGCCAAACAATAAAGGACATAGTTTACACTAGAGTTCACTCTTAGTCCTTTACATTCTGTGGATTTTAATAAATGGATGTGTTATACATTCTGTGGATTTTAACAAATGTGTGATGATGTTATCAACCTTTATAAGTATCGTGCAGAATAGTTTCACTGCCCTAAAAATCTTTTGTGTTCCATCTATTCATCCTCCTTCCCCTGTTGGTCTTTTTTATTGTCTCCATAGTTTTACCTTTTCCAGAATGTCATATAGTTGGGCCTTTTCAGATTGACTCTTCTCAGTTAGTAATATGCTTGTAACTTTCCTCTATGTCTTTTCCTGACTTGATAACTCATTTCTTTTTAGCACTGAATAATATTCAGTTGTACGGATATACCAAGTTGACCTCCTGAAGTACCTCTTAGTTTCTTGCAGGTTTTGGTAGTTATGAATGAAGCTGCTATAAAATTCATGTGCAGGCCCTGGCCGGTTGGCTCAGTGGTAGAGCATCGGCCTGGCGTGCAGGAGTCCCAGGTTCAATTCCCGGCCAGGGCACACAGGAGAAGCGCCCACCTTCTTCTCCACCCCTCTTCCTCTCCTTCCTCTCTGTCTCTCTCTTCCCCTCCCGCAGCCGAGGCTCCATTGGAGCAAAGTTGGCCCGGGCGTTGGGGATGGCTCTATGGCCTCTGCCTCAGGCACTAGAATGGCTCTGGTTGCAGCACAGCGAAGCCCGGATGGGCAGAGCATCACCCCCTGGTGGGCATGGCGGGTGGATCCCGGTCGGGCGCATGCGGGAGTCTGTCTGACTGCCTCCCTGTTTCCAACTTCAGAAAAAAAAAATTCATGTGTAGATGTTTAGATGGACATAGGTTTTCAGCCCTTGAATAAACACCAAGGAGCACAATTGCTAGATGATATGTAAAGAGTGTGTTTAGTTCTACACCATTTTGCATTTCCACCCTCACTGAATGAGAGTTGCTGTTCCTTCATATCCTTACCGGCATTTGGTATTGTCAGTGTTGTGGATTTTGGCCATTCTAACAGGTGTATGATGGTATATCACTGTTTTGATTTGCATTTCCTTGATGGCATGTGATGTGAAGCATCTTTTGACATATTTATTTGCCATCTATGTATCTTCTTTGGTGAAGTGTGAGTTTAAAAAATTGGCCTGGCCCTGCCCAGAGAGCTCAGTTGGTTAGAGCATTGTCCTAGTACATAAAGGTTGCAGGTTTGATCCTCAGTCAGGGTACATACAGGAATAGATTTATGTTTCTCCCTCTCTTTCCCTTCCTCTCTCTAAAGTCAATAAAGACCCTAGCCAGTGGCTAGAGTGTCGGCCTGGCATGTGGACATCCCAGGTTCGACTCCTGGTCAGGACACACAAGAGAAGTGATTATCTGCTTCTCTTCCCCTCCTGCAGCCAGTGACTTGATTGGTTCAGGCGTGGACACCAGGCACTGAGGAGAGCTCAGCTGGTCCAAGCATATCAGCCTCAGGTGCTAAAAATGGCTCAGTTGATTTGATTCAAGCATTGGCCCCAGAGAGGGGTTGCTAGGTGGATCCCAGTCAGGGTGCATGTGGGAGTCTGTCTCACTATCTCCCTTCCTCTCACTTAAAAAATCAATCAGTCAATCAATCAATAAGAAGAAAATCAATAAATAAATTCTTTTAAAATTGGTCTTTAACCCGTTTTTGAGTTGTTCATTTTCTATTGTTGAGTCATTAAAATTCTTTGTGTATTTTATTTTATTTTATTTTTCCTTACAGAGACAGAGAGAGAGTCAGAGAGAGGGATAGATAGGGACAGACAGACAGGAACGGAGAGAGATGAGAAGCATCAATCATCAGTTTTTTGTTGCGGCACCTTAGTTGTTCATTGATTGCTTTCTCATATGTGCCTTGACCGTGGGCCTTCAGCAGACCAAGTAACCCCTTGCTTGAGCCAGCTACCTTGGGTCCAAGCTGGTGAGCTTTTGCTCAAACCAGATGAGCCCACGCTCAAGCTGGCAACCTCGGAGTCTTGAACGTGGGTCCTCTGCATCCCAGTCCGACGCTCTATCCACTGTGCCACCGCCTGGTCAGGCTCTTTGTGTATTTTAGATTGCAGTATTTTTTTGTGTGTGTGTGAAAAAGAGACATAGATAGGAAAGGAAAGAGATGAGAAGCATTGACTCGTAGTTGTAGCACTTGAATTGTTCATTGACTGCTTCTCATATGTGCCTTACCTGGGGGGGGCAGTGACCCCTTGCTCAAGCCAGCAACCATGGGGTCATGTCTGTGATCCCACACTCAAGCCAACAACCTCGGGGTTTCATAACGAGGTCCTCAGCACCCCAGGCCAACGCTCTATCCACTGTGCCACCACTTGGTCAAGTGGTATTGTATTTTTAATTTCCAATTTCACTTCTTCATTGCTGGTATATAAGAAAATACTTGATGGTCCTGGCCGCTTGGCTCAGTGGTAGAGCATCAGCCTGGTGTGTGGAGGTCCCAGGCTCAATTCCCGGTAGAACACACAGATGTGACCATCTGCTTCTCCACCCTTCCCCTTTCCCCTCTTCCCTCTTTCTATCTCTCCCCCTCCCACAGCCAAGGCTCCGCTGGAGCAAGTTGACCCGAGTGCTGAGGATGGCACCATGGCCTCTCCTCAGGTGCTAAAATGGCTCTGGTTGTATTGGAGCAGTGGCCCCAGATGGGCAAAGCATTGCCCCCTAGTGGACTTGCCCAGTGGATCCCAGTCAGGCGCATGCAGGATTCTGTCTCTTTGCCTCCCCAATTCTCACTTCAGAAAAACATACCAAAAAAAAAAGATATGTGAAAAGACGGCTTGACCTGCGGTGGCGCAGTGGATAAAGCCTCGACCTGGAATGCTGAGGTCCCTGATTCAAAACCCCAGGCTTGCCTGGTCAAGGCACATATGGAAGTTGATGCTTCCTGCTCCTCCCTCCTTCTCTCTCTTTCTCTCCCCCCCAAATGAATAAATAAAATCTTTTTTTAAAAAAAGAAAAATGAAAAGACAACCCACAGATTAGAAGAAAATACTTGTAAGTTATGTGAGTCCCTATAAATGACTGGCATCCAGAATGTATATTATAAAGAGCTCTTATAATTGAAAGAAAATATAAATAGCTCAATTAAAAAATGAGCAAAGGCCTGACCAGTCATGGTGCAGTGGATAGAGCATCAACCGGGGACACTAAGGACCCAGATTCAAAACCCCAACATTGCCAGCTTAAGTATGGGAACATCCAGTTTGAGCTCAGGATCACTGGCTTGAAGCCCAAGGTGGCTGGCTTGAGCCCAAAGGTTGCTGGCTTGAGCAAAGGGTCAATGGCTCAGCTGGAGCCCCTCCCACCATCAAGGCTTGTATGAGAAGCAATCAATGAACAGCTAAAGTGCCATAATTACAAGTTGATGTTTCTCAAATCTCTCTCCCTTCCTCTCTCTCTCTTTCCCCCCGCCCTCTTAAAAAATGGGAGATGGGAGGCAAAGGACTTGAACAAGCATTTCTCCAAAGAAGATATACAAATGGTTAATGAATACATAAAAAGATGCTCAACATAATTAGCTGTCAGAGAAATGCAAATCAAATCCACACTGAGGTATCACTTCACACCCACTAGGTAGCTTTATTCAAAAAGTTAAGTGTAGACAAGATGTGGAGTAATTGTAACATTCACACAGTGGCAGCCACTTTGGAAAACAGTCTGGTAGTTTCTCAATATATTTATATTTAATGTCACGTTACCAGATGAACCAGTAATACAGCCCCCTAAGTAATGAGATATGAGAGAAATGAAAAAGTTAAATAAGTAAATAAATGAAAGCATGTCCTCACAAAAACACATACACACACACAAGCATTACTCGTATTAGGCAAAAAACATGGAATCAAACCTAAATGATGGATGGATAAGTCAATGCGGTAGATTCATACAACAAAATAGTATTTAGCAATAAAAAGGAAGGAAGGTACTGATTCATGCTGTAATGTGGCTGAATTTTAAACATTAGACCAGGGGTCTCAAACTCGCTGGCCGCATGTGGCCCGCTGAACAATTTTGTGCGGCCCGCAGACTAATCCATGAAGTTCAAAATATTTTGGATAAAATTAAGTAAGCCTAGGGGCCTACTTGTATTTTTCATTTCTCTAGCATCCTAGCTAGATATTAGCTTAGTTAACAGCAATTGTGATGCGAACTACAGTTTCTGGTCGTTTTGTGACACTGAGTAAACTGCATGTACGATTGTGCTTGTTGTACTGATTTTTTTTTGTTTTCAACTGCAGTGAGAAAAGTGTTGCATAACAGTTGCCTTTTGTAGACCTAGTGTGGCCCGCCTAAGGGCTGTGATCTTGCTCTGCGGCCCACATGCTGAGTTGAGTTTGAGACCCCTGCATTAGACTAAGTTACAAAAGCCATTCATATTGTATGATTTATTTTTTGTATTATTTTTATTGATTCAATTTGGAGAGGAAAGAGAAGGGGGTTGGAGCAAGAAGCACCAACTCCCGTATGTGCCTTGACCAGGCAAGCCCAGGGTCTTGAACCAGCAACCTCAGTGTTCCGGGTTGATGCTTTATCCACTGCACCACCACAGGTCAGGCTGTATGATTTTTTTTTCTTCTTTTTTTTTTTTCTTTCTGAAGCTGGAAATGGGGAGAGACAGCCAGACAGACTCCCGCATGCACCCGACCGGGATCCACCCAGCACACCCACCAGGGGCGACACTCTGCCCACCAGGGGGCGATGCTCTGCCCCTCCGGGGCATCGCTCCGCCGTGACCAGAGCCACTCCAGCGCCCGGGGCAGAGGCCAAGGAGCCATCCCCAGCGCCCAGGCCATCCCCGCTCCAATGGAGCCCTGGCTGCGGGAGGGGAAGAGAAAGACAGAGAGGAAGGGGGGGGGGTGGAGAAGCAAATGGGCACCTCTCCCACGTGCCCTGGCCGGGAATCAAACCCGGGTCCCCCGCACGCCAGGCTGACGCTCCACCGCTGAGCCAACCGGCCAGGGCCGTATGATTTATTTTTTAAGAGAGAGAAGAGGGAAGGAGGAGAGAGAGAGAAGCATCAACTTGTTCCACTTAGTTGTGCACTCATTGATTGCTTCTCATACATGCCCTGTGGCTTGAGCCGGTACCTTTGGAATCAGGCTGGCATTGCTGGGATGGAACCAGCGACCTCGGCGCTCCAGGCTGACCTATCCACTGTGCCACTGGCCAGGGCCATATGTTTTTTGTTGTGTGTCCTTTTTTTTTGTTTTGTTTTGTCTTTGACAGAGACTGAGAGAGGGACAGATAGGGACAGACAGACAGGAAGGGAGAGAGATGAGAAGCATCAATTCTTCATTGGGGCACCTTAGTTGTTCATTGATTGCTTTCTCACATGTGCCTTGACCACAGCAGAGCGAGTGACCCCTTGCTCAAGCCAGTGACCTTGGGCAGCAGGCCAGCAACCTTTGGGCTCAAGCTAGCAACCCCGCGCTCAAGCTGGTGAACCCACGCTTAAGCTGCAATCTCGGGGTTTCGAACCTGGGTCCTCCGCATCCCAGTTTGAAGCTGTATCCACTGCGCAACCACCTGGTCAGGCTGATTTCATTTTTTAATGAAATGGCCAGCATAAGCAAATCCATACAGACAGAAAGCATTAATGATTGAGGGAGGGAGGTGAGGATGGAGAGCAACTATTAATGGATATAGGGTTTCTTTTTGGGTGACAAAAGTGTTTCAGAATTGGTTGTAGCGATGGTTAAACAACTCTGCAAGCGCCTAAAAACCACTGAATTGTGCACTTCGAGTGAGTGAGCTACATGGTCTGTGCATTATATCCCAATAAAGCTGTTATTAAAAAGACAGAAGCGTCACCCTGTCCAGAATGTCCCAATACACAGAGGTTGCTGGCTCAGTCCCTAGTGAAGGCACATTCAGAAACAGAGCGATGTTTCTGTCTCTCTCTCTCTCCCTTCCTCTCTCTGAAAAAAATCAATAAAATTAAGAAACAAAGTACAGAAATGTTTACTCTGTGATGGTGAAGTGGGTAACGCATCGACCTGGAATGCTGAGGTCGCTGGTTCAAAGCCCTGGGCTTGCCCGGTCAAGGCACATACAACAAGCAATCATTGAAAATCTAAAGTGAAGCAGCTATGAGTTGATACTTCTCACTCCCTCACTTTTCTCTCTCTCCTCTCTCTGTAGAGTCAATAAATAAAACATCTTTAGAAAACAAAAAACAAAAGAGTAACTAGCGTGTGGTATGAGTGTTACAGTTTAGCTGGGAGGATAATTAGGCGGTGGTGGCGGTGCAATGTGCAGCCTATATTATTGTGAAATATTCTGTTTTATAGGATCTTCTCTATCGAAGATCTAGGTCGCTAGTGGATTATGAAAATGCTAATAAAGCACTGGATAAAGCAAGAGCAAAAAATAAAGATGTTCTACAGGCTGAAACGTCTCAACAATTATGTTGTCAGAAATTTGAAAAAATATCAGAATCTGCAAAACAAGGTACTGTTATATTTAAGGTATGCTTTACACTACTATGTAAATTAAATAATTAATCCTAATGTCTTTTGTTCACAGAACTCATAGATTTTAAGACAAGAAGAGTTGCAGCATTCAGAAAAAATTTAGTGGAACTGGCAGAGTTGGAACTGAAGCATGCAAAGGTAAGGTCATATTAAAGGTTTGTTCATTTAAGGAACTTACAACTTAGAAATGAATCAGTTATGAAATTGATTCCGGGGTTACTGTAAGAACTATTCCTGAATTGAAATTACTTTTTACAAGTTTATTTCACTTCCTAAAAATATTTGGTTTTAGACAGACCAGGCGGTGGCGCAGTGGACAGAGCATAGGATTGGACCCAAGTTTGAAACCCCGAGGTTGCCAGCTTGAGCGCCGGCTCATCTGGTTTGAGCAAGGCTCACCAGCTTGAGCCCAAGGTCGCTGGCTTGAGCAACCGGTCACTCGGTCTGCTTAGCCCCCCCCCCCCCAGTCAAGGCACATATGAGAAAACAATCAATGAACAACTAAGGAGCCACAACAAAGAATTGATGCTTCTCATCTCTCTCCCTTCCTGTCTGTCCGTATCTATCCCTTTCTCTGTCTCTCTCTGTCTCTGTCACAAAATGTGTGTGTGTGTGTGTGTGTGTATAAATTTTATCATACAGAATTTACTGCTATACTTGTTAATCCTACAATATGGTGGACATTTTAAATTTGTACGAACTTTTAATGTCTTCATCCAATTTTTATATATATATATATTTTGTTGTTGTTGTTGTTTGTTTTGTTTTTATTTTTCCGAAGCTGGAAACAGGGAGGCAGTCAGACTCCTGCATGCACCTGACCGGGATCCACCTGGCATGCCCACCAGGGGGTGATGCTCTGCCCCTCTGGGGCGTCGCTCTATTGCATCCAGAGCCATTCTAGCGCCTGAGGCAGAGGCCACAGAGTCATCCTCAGCGCCCGGGCCAACTTTGCTCCAGTGGAGCCTTGGCTGCAGGAAGGGAAGAGAGAGACAGAGAGGAAGGAGAGGGGGAGGGGTGGAGAATCAGATGGGCGCTACTCCTGTGTGCCCTGGCTGGGAATCGAACCTGGGACTCCCTCATGCCAGGCCGACGCTCTACCACTCAGCCAACCAGCCAGGGCCTTTTTTATATCTTTTTTAATCTAAATTTTTTTTTAACTTTTTTTTTTTAATTTTTTATTTTTTCATTTTAGAGGAGAGAGAAAGAGATAGAGAGAGAGAGAGAGAGACACACACACACACACACACACACACACACACAGAAGGGGGGGAGGAGTAGGAAGCTTCAACTCCCATATGTGCCTTGACCGTGCAAGCCCAGGGTTTTGAACCGGCAACCTCAGCATTCCAGGTCAACGCTTTATCCACTGCGCCACCACAGGTCAGGCTCTAAATTTTAATTTAAAAGATTGATCTAGCATGACCAAGTGGTGGCGCAGTGGATAGAGCAACAGACTGGGACACAGAGGACCCAGGTTTGAAACCCTGAGGTCGCCAGCTTGAGCGTAGCAAAGAATTGATGCTTCTCATCTCTCTCCATTCCTGTCTGTCTGTCCCTATCTGTCTCTCTCTGTCTTTCTCTCTCTCTCTCTCTCTCTCACACACACACACACACACACACACACACAATAGTATGTGGCACCAAAAAAGGCTAAATTTTTTAGTTTTTATTCTCTCTGTACTAATTGGTATTAATTAATATTCTGTGATTATAATTATTTAGGTAGTTATGAATTCACCTCTATATTATCATCAACCATTATGTCTCCATTTTGTCTATGAAGAGTATAAGAATTATCAAATTCCTCATTAAAATCAAGAAAAAGTTTTGATAAGTTTGGCATGATATATATATTTACTGAACCCTGGGTTGGTTTCTAATGTTCACTGTTTTTGTTATTTTCTTTGGTTATTTATTTGTTATTTTTTGAGAGAGAACAGAAAGGACAGGAAAGGAGAGAGGGGGAGAAGCATCACCTGGTAGTTGCTTTCACTTTAGTTGTACATTGAGCTTCTCGTACCAGGGCCATGTCAGTGTTCCCCTTGCTCAAGCCAGCGACTCTGCACTCAGGGCCATCAACCTCAGGGTTTTGAACTGGAGACCTCAGTGTTCCAGGTCCACGTTCTATTCACTGTATCACCACTGGACATGATGTTTTTGTTATTTTTATTTATTTTTTTTTTGTGTGTGTGTGTGTGTGTTTTTCTTAAGTGACAAGGAGGGAGACAGAGAGAGAGACTCCCACATGTGCCCAACTGGGATCAACATGGAAAGCCCACTAGGGGTCAATGCTCTGCCTATCTGGGGCCGTTGCTTCGTTGCAACCGGAGTCATTTTAGCACCTTAGGCGAAACCATGGTGCCATCCTCAACACCCGGGGCCAGCTTGCCCCAGTGGAACTTTGGCTGCAGGAGGGGAAGAGATAGAACAGAGAAAGGGAAAGATGGAGACGCAGATGGGCACTTCTCCAGTGTACTCTAACCAGGAATTAAACCGGGGACATCCACACGCCAGGCCGACACTCAACCACTGAGCCAACCAGCCAGGGTCTGTTTTTGTTCTTTTTAAAGAAGTTATAGCCTGACCAGTATTGGCGCAGTGAATAGAGCATCGGACTGGGACGTGGAGGACCCAGGTTCAACACCTTGAGGTCGCCAGATTAAGCACGGGCTCATCTGGTTTGAGCAAGGCCACCAGCTTGAGCCCAAGGTCGCTGGCTTGAACAAGGGTTCAGTTAGTTGGTCTGCTGTAGCTCCCCGATCAAGGCACATATGAGAAAGCAATCAATGAATAACTAAGGTGCTGCAACAAAGAATTGATGCTTCTCATCTTTCTCCCTTCCTGTCTGTCTTGTCTGTCCCTCTCTGTCTCTCTGTCTGTCACAAAAATATAAAATAAAATATACTAAAATAATAATTTTTAAAAAATAAAATAAAAAATAAAGAGGCTATAAACTATCAAAGGTTCTGTTCTAAAGCAACAAAGGGTTGGCGGCCTGACCTGCGGTAGCACAGTGGATAAAGCGCCGACCTGGAACGCTGAGGTCGCCAGTTCAAAACCCTAGGCTTACCGAGTCAAGGCACATATGGGAGTTGATGCTTCCTGCTCCTCCCCCCTCTCTCTCTTTCTCTCTCTCTCTCTGTCTCTCTACTCTACAATGAATTAAAAAATTTTAAAAATGAAATAAAAAAGAAAGGGTTGGCAATATAGCCTATGAACCAGGAGTGACATTTCTGTTTTTATTTTATTTTATTTTTTTATTATTATTATTTTATTTTTTTTACAGAGACAGACAGAGGGGGATAGATAGGGACAGACAGACAGGAACGGAGAGGGATGAGAAGCATCAATCATCAGTTTTTTGTTGCGACACCTTAGTTGCTTATTGATTGCTTTCTCATATGTGCCTTGACCATGGGGCTACAGCAGACCGAGTAACCCCTTGCTCACCCAGTGACCTTGGTCCAAGCTTTGCTTAAACCAGATGAGCCTGTGCTCAAGCTGACGACCTTGAGGTCTTGAACCTGGGTCCTCCACATCCCAGTCCGACGCTCTATCCACTGCGCCACCACCTGGTCAGGCACATTTCTGTTTTTAAATGGTTATTTTAAAAACACGTCCCTGCCCTGGCTGGCTAGCTCTGTTGGTTAGAGTATCACTCCACAGCACGAAGGTTGCTAGTTCAATCCTCCCTCTACCCCAGTAGGGTACATACAGAAACAGATCGATGTTTCTGTCTCTCCCTCCCTTAAATCAATAAAATAAACATTTTAAAAAATAAAACATAGCCTCACCAGGTGGTGGCGCCACACATAGGGCGTCAGACTGGGATACAGAGGACCCAGGTTCGAAACTTTGAGGTTGCCAGCTTGAGCGTGGGCTCATCCGGCTTGAGTGCATGCTATCCAGCTTGGGCATGGGTTTGCTGGCTTGAGCATGGGATCATAGGTGTGACCCCATGGTCGCTGGCCTTAGCAAGGGGTCACTCACTTTGCTGTAGCCCCCTGGGTCAAGGCACATATGAGAAAAAAATCAGTGAACAAGTAAGGTGCCACAACGAAGAATTGATGCATCTCATCTCTCTCCCTTCCGGTCTGTCCCTCGCTCTGTCTCTTTCTCTGTGTCACACACACACAAAAAAAGTTAAAAATATTTCATGATATGATAATTATATAAAATTTGAATTTAATCTATAAATAAAATGTTATTTGAATATAGTCAGCTCATTCATTAAGCTTTGTCTATGATTGCTTTCACAGTACTTTAGAAAAAGGGAGCCTGACCTGTGGTGGCGCAGTGGATAAGGATGTCGACCTGGAATGCTGAGGTCGCCAGTTCGAAACACTGGGTTTGCCTGGTCAAGGCACATATGGGAGTTGATGCTCTCTGTTCCTCCCCCCTTCTCTCTTTCTCTCTCTGTCTTTTAAAAAAATTATGTTAAAGCAAAAAAGTGAGTAACTGAAAGAGACCAGATGTCTCTTAAAGTCTAAAATATTCGCCTGACGTGTGGTGGCACAGTGGATAAAGTGTCAACCTGGAAACACTGAGGTTGCCGGTTCAAAACCCTGGGCTTGCCTGGTCAAGGCACATATGGGGGTTGATGCTTTCTTCTCCTCCACCCTTCTCTCTCTCTCTCCCCCCCCCTATAATGAATAAATAAAATATTTTTTAAAAAGTCTAAAATATTCACTGTTTAGCCCTTGACAGGAAAACCTTGCTGACTCCTTGTAAAGGTTGATGTCAGCCTCTGACTTCCAGATTTTGTACTTCTTCAAATTCTTTCCGAAGTATGCTGTGTTCAGTTTTCTGATAGCTCTTCCAGCCCGGTGGCTTTCAAGTGGAGGTGGGTTTTCCTCCCGGGAGATATTTAGCCATTTCTGGAGCCATCTCAGTCACAACTGAGGTGGGTAGATTGCTACTGGCAGAGGCCAGGGATTCTGCTGAGCACCCACAATGCACAGGGCAGTCTACACAGGAAGGATTGTACAGTCCAAAAGATCAAGGTTGCCGAGGTTGAGAAACTACTCTGTTTAAGATGTCTTTATGATTTTGTAAATCTGAACAGAATCTCATTTTGGTCTCAGAATCCACCTAAGTTATTCCAGAAAGACTAGATAGTTAAATTCACAAGCAACATGGTTTGAAACTACCTTTGGATTTCATTTATTATAACTGGGATATGTGCCATCACATAATTGAAATCTTGTAACAGAAAACTAGATAGGTTACATTTGTGTCCTTGAAAATAGTCTCAAATGTATGATAAGGGTAGTAAAAAAAAGTGATCACACCAACTAAGGGTGTGAAGCGAGTCCTCGTATGCCATGCTGGTGACTTGTGGGTTGGTGCACACCCTTTTGGAGTGTGTCAAAGTGCAGGGTATGCATCTTTTGACTCAGCAGTCAACTTGAGGAATATAACTTTAAGAAGATAATTTCAGGCCCTGGCTGGTTTGCTCAGTGGATAGACTGTCGGCCTGGCATGCAGACGTCCCAAGTTCCATTCCTGGTCAGGGCACACATGAGTAGCGACCATCTGCTTCTCTTCCCCTCCCTCTATCCCCTCTCTCCCTCTTCTCTCTCAGCCAGTGTCTCAGTTGGTGTGAGCACCACTGAGGGATAGCTCGGTTGATTGAAGCATCACCCCAGACAGGGTTGCCTGGTGGATCCCGGTTGGGGTGCATGCGGGATAATTCTAAAAACATAGGCTTGCCTGACCAGGCGGTGGCGCAGTGGATAGAGCGTCGGACTGGGATGCCGAGCACCCAGGTGCGAGACCCCAAGGTCGCCAGCTTGAGCATGGGCTCATCTGGTTTGAGCAAAAGTTCACCAGCTTGCCTGACCTGTGGTGGCGCAGTGGATAAAGCGTCGACCTGGAAATGCTGAGGTCGCCGGTTCGAAACTCTGGGCTTGCCTGGTCAAGGCACATATGGGAGTTGATGCTTCCAGCTCCTCCCCCCATCTCTCTCTCCTCTCTGTCTCTCTCTGTCTCTCTCTCTCTCCTCTCTAAAATGAATAAATAAATAAAAAATAAAAATAAAAAAAGATAAAAAAATAAAATAAAAAAAAAGTTCACCAGCTTGGACCCAAGGTCGCTGGCCCGAGCAAGGGGTTACTCGGTCTGCTGAAGGTACGCGGTCAAGGCACGTATGAGAAAGCAATCAATGAACAACTAAGGTGTCGCAATGCGCAACGAAAAACTAATGATTGATGCTTCTCATCTCTCCGTTCCTATCTGTCTATCCCTCTCTCTGACTCTCTCTCTCTGTCTCTGTAAAAAAAGAAAACCATAGGCCCAAAGTCATTTATCACTGTCGATATATTGCCAACAAATTGACAGTAACCTAAATAACCTAAAACTGTTAAATATTTATGTTATTTCAGACTTTCAGATAGTTGTAAGGAAAGTACAAGAATTTCTTGATACTTTTTACCCAGATTCCTCAAACGTTCAGATGATCCCATTTGCTTTGTCCTTCCTCTTTACACACACACACTCTGTAAAAACACCTCACTTTGTCTTAAACCATTTGAGTAAATTGTGGATATGATGCCTCTTCACTCTCAAACACTTCAGTGTGAATTTTCTAAAACCAAATAATTCTCTTAAGTTTTCATTACCATAATAAAGATCAGAAACTTAATATTGGTATAATGCTTATCCAATCCACAAGCACTTAACTCACTTTTCACCAGTTTCAATAATGTCCTTAACAGCAGAAGGAGATTCAAAATAGTGTGTTGCATTCAGATCATGTCTTTTTACACTTTTTAATCTGGAAAAGTTCCTGAGTCTTTGTGTTATTATGTAACATTGGACACTATTAAAAGCACTGGCCTACAGAATACCCTTTAATTTGGGCTTAAGTATTGGGTTTAGGTTATGTACTTTTAGCAGAAATTCCAAAGAAGTGTGATGCTTATGTCTTCTCACTACATCATGGCAAAGCTACAATTTCACACTTTGGAATTAAGTCTTCTGCAGGGCCCTGCCTGGGTAGCTCGGTTGGAGCATCGTCCTGATACACCAAGCTTGCGGGTTCAATCCCCGGTCAGGGCACATACAAGAATCAACCAGTGAATACATGATAAGTGGAATAATCTCTCTCTCTCTCTCTCCCTCCCTCCCTCCCTCCTTCCCCCTCCTCACCCCTTCTTTCCTCTCTCGCTAAGATCAGTAGGAAAAAAATTTTTTTAAGTATTCTGCGGGGGATTGTGTAAAAATATCTCATCACTCAGTTACCAATGTCGAGTGTGGCAGCCAGTAGCCTCATGTCGCTGTCAAACACTTCAAATGTGGGTGGTGCAACTGAGGAGCTGAGCTGTTGTTGTTGAATGTTGATTCTATTGATTTTAGAGAGAGGGAGAGACAGGAAAATTGATCTGCTCTAGTATGTACCCTGATCGAACTGGCAATCTCTGCATTTTAGGATGTTGGTATAACCATCTGAGCTATCCGACCAGGACAGATCTGAGTTTTTATTTACTTTTTTTTTTTTTTTTTTTTTTGAGACAGAGAGAGAGTCAGAGAGAGGGATAGACAGGGACAGACAGACAGGAACGGAGAGATGAAAAGCATCAATCATTAGTTTTTTGTTGCGCATTGAGACACATTAGTTGTTCACTGATTGCTTTCTAATATGTGCCTTGACTGCGGGCCTTCAGCAGACCGAATAACCCCTTGCTCAAGCCAGCAACCTTGGGTCCAAGCTGGTGAGCTTTTGCTCAAACCAGATGAGCCCGCGCTCAAGCTGGCGATTTCGGGGTCTCGAATCTGGGTCTTCGGCATCCCAGTCCTACGCTCTATCCACTGTGCCACTGCCTGGTCAGGCTTATTTACTTTTAATTAATGGAAATTTAATATTGATTTAGCTGCATGTAGCTAATGGCTACAGTAGTAGCACTGTAGTAGTATACTATTTTTATCATCTATTCATGATTTTTTGCTGAGTCAAATAGAGTTATGGTGGTTGCCAAATGGTCATTCTCTAATTCCATCATGCTGTATACATTTTGGTTGACTTTCTACTCAATGAAAGAGGTTTTCCTTCATCCCTATTTATATATTATGTAAGCTAAATATACAGGATGGGACAAAAGTAGGTTTTATAGTTGTTCATCTGTAGTTAGAATAATACAATAGCCCTGGCCTGGTAGTCCAGTTGTTTGAGTGTTGTCCCACTGAGCAAGGGCTGAGGATTTGATCCTTAGTCTGGATACATGCAGAAATCAACCAGTGAATCTGTGTTTCTCTACCGTTCTCTCTCCCTCTCTCCCCTCACCTAGAATCAATAAACTTAATATAAATACAAGAATAAACTCTGTTTCGTGTTTGCCCCACCTTGTACTTAAATTTATCTTTACACATCTCTTATTTTGGGTGCCAGTTTACATCTTTTATGAATGGGTGCTTAAGGCCTGGCCTGTGGTGGCACACTGCATAAAGCATCGACCTGGAACGCTGAGGTCCGCCGGTTCAGACCCCTGGTCTTGCCCAGTCAAGGCACATGTGGGAGTTGATGCTCAAATAAATAAAGCCTTAAAATTTTTTTTTAATTTTAAAAAATAGGTCCTTAAGTATGAATTTTATAGAACACTTTAGTTTGTAATCTTACTATTTTTATAAAAACTGCTGTAACTCTGCCTCCATATATGCTAATAGCTAAAGTGAAGCGATGAGAACCTATTATACTAAAAAAATATTCACTAGTTTAACTCGAATACAAAGGGCATATTTTACCCCTCACTAGAACATGCCAAATCAAAACATTAATATTGGTCTAGATGGAAATTTACTGAAGAATCTAGTATGTGCAAATTATTGTACATTAAATTATATAATTTTATGTCTTTAAATTTTTATTTGTATATAAGTAGCTGTTCCAAAATTCTTGTATCTTAACAAATTTAGATTTATGTGATTTCTAATACTTTATGTTTTCAATGAGACTTCCGCCACACTGTTTGAACTTCATAATTTATTGATATTTTCCTTCCTTCTTAGGGTACTCTCCAGTTGCTGCAGAACTGCCTGGCAGTGTTAAATGGAGACACATAAGCCACGCTCCACCTTTGGGTTAAAAAGGGCTGCCTTCCTTCAGATTGTATTTTCGTTTTCTTAATGACGTTCGGCATTTACTGCTCACTGGAAACAAAAGAAACAGCTGACAAAGTGCATCTACTCTCCTTTTTCCTGAGAAACAGTGGGGCGGTGCATCCACAGGCGCTGCCAGTCTGCGGGGCATGCCGCGCTCCTGCACCTGCTGCTCCCCGGGCGGCTGTCGCTCCTCCTCTTCAAAACCCAAAATCCAATCTCTTTTTTAAGTAGTCTCTAGAACTGTTTATTTTATGAATACTATTCCTTATGGCTGCCAATCTTATTTACCTTTAAGTCGTTTCTGAATTTTCACCCTTTCAAAATATATTCTTCAAACAAGATAAAGATTTCCATTACCTTTTTTTTTTTTTTAATTTTTTTTTTAAACATTGTATACCACCTTAGTTCATTTGTGTATCCTGGTAAAACATCTTAATCAGACTGATTTTTAATTAATGACTATTTCTTAGAAGTTTTGGGACAGACTTTATGTAATCTTTCTAAGTATGATTTCTGAAGAAAAGCAAATGCATATAGTATGTTTGCCTTAAACTTGTAGACTAAACCAACTATTGTCAAATAAAGTGATAACAGTGATGATTTTTAACTCTGGTCATTGTATCACTCCAAAATGTGGAGTAGCAGTAATAAAATCTACTCCTGTATAATGCTTCACAGAGCAGGTATTGGTTTTTCTTATTTCCTTTAAAGTGACATATTTGAACCAAGTTCACCAATCCCTTTACAAAAGAATGAACTGCCGCTGTGCTTTTAGCACTTCATAGAAGATAGAATTGGGCAGAGGCAGCTATTTCTACAATGTGGAAGCTGAGAATATGGTCTGTTACAGTTTCCGGGCTCAGCCAGTTAACCACGTGACATATGCCAATGAGCCACTTGGTAGTTACACCAGTGTCTAGGGCAGTGTGGAGACAGAGAAGCCTGCTAGAGGGAGCAGTGCTTGACGGTGGAGAAAAAATTGAGACGCTTGTAATAAAGTTAGGGTACAGAATGGATCCTAATTGTCAGTAGTGACATTACAAATAAAATTGGCTTCTCTAATGTGAATGAACATTATGTCATGCCTATTTAAAGTTAGATTGAGCCTGACCTGTGGTGGCACAGTGGATAAAGCGTCGACCTGGAACAGCGAGGTCGCCGGTTCGAAACCCTGTGCTTGCCTGGCACATATAGGAGTTGATGCCTCCTACTTCCCCACCACCACCCCTTCCTTCTCTCTCTCTTTCTCTCCCTGCTCTAAAAATGAATAAATAAACCTGACCAGGCGGTGGCACAGTGGATAGAGGAGGACCCAGGTTCGAAACCCCAAGGTCGCTGGCTTAAGGGTGGGTTGATCTGGCTTGAGCCCAAAGGTCGCTGGCTTGAGCAAGAGGTCACTCGCTCTGCTGTAGCCCCCCCCCCACCGCCATCAAGGCACACATGAGAACGCAATCGATGAACAACTAAGGCGCCCCAATGAAAAATTGATGCTTCTCATCTCTCTCCCTTCCTGTCTTTAGCTGTCCCTCTCTCTGACTCTTTCTCTGTCTCTGTCAAAACAAAAAAAAGAAATAAAATATTTTAAAAAGAAAAATGAAAAAAAAAAGAAAGAAAGAAAAATGAAGTTAGCCTGACCTGTGGTGACACAGTGGGATAAGCGTCGACCTGGAACACTGAGGTCGCTGGTTTGAAGCCTTGGGCTTGCCTGGTCAAGGTACATATGGGACTTGATGCTTCCTATTCCTCTCCCCCTTCCTGTTCCTCTCCTCTCCTTCTCTCTCTCTCTCTCTCTCTCTCTCTCTCTCTCTCTCTTTAAAAACAGTTTTTTTAAATAAATAAAGTTAGATTGAGTGGTTGGATGTTTCCACTATCTCGGTTTCTAAGTTTTCTCCCATTCAGAAACCATGGGCATTTGAGTGGGTCACCGCTCGGATGGGTCCCAGACCGGTCTGAAGAATGCCCGGTCTAGGTCCCAAGGCTAGTCAGGATAATTCCGGCCCTCCTCCAGTCTCCCTGCTGGGCTGGTTAATGGTTCTCCCTCTCTCTCTCTCCCTCTCTCTCTCTCTCTCTCTCTCTCTCTCTCTCTCTCTCTCCAACCCCCATTTGTGCCTTAACCGGGCAAGCCCAGGGTTTTGAACCGGTGACCTCAGCATTTCAGGTCGACGCTTTATCCACTGCGCCACCATGGGTCAGGCAATACTTCTCTCTTTAACTGATTGATGTTCTCCGATGCCATTTGAACTGTTGATTTTTCTGTTCACTGAGAGATTGGTGTGGTTTGTCTGTGTCACCTTCGCTGGCAAGAGTATACCCTCACAGTCAGTGCTCATCAAGTGGGTGAACGTGGGATGGAGGGCCCTAGCTTCTGGATTCGGTGGGATCCCTTTACAGGGTGCCCTGTGGCCTGAGGCAGGTTCACTTGACCTCTCTACTTGACCTCAGTTTCTCTACTCTGAAGGACATTGACCTACCTCACAGGGGTGTTGTGAGGATTAATAAATGTTGGTACAGCGCTTTGGAAATGTGAAGATGCTCTGTAAACATCAAGACACTGCAAGTACAGGGCAAAACGCTATACGTGTCCATCAGTTAACCTGTCTGTGCCGGGGTGGCCTTTGGGGGAAGATGGTACAGTGGATGGCATATATGCCTTGGCCCCTTACATTATTTTCTTTTCTTTTTTTTTTTACGATTTTATTTATTGAGTTTACAGAGAGAAGAAGGGGGTGGGACCGAGAACTATCAACTCGTAGTTGTGTCACTTTAGCTGTTCATTGCTTGCTTGTCGTATGTGCCATGACTGGGCAAGCCCAGGGTTTCTAACCGAGCGACCTCAGAGTTCCAAGCGGATGCCCTGTGCCCTGCGCCACAGCCGGTCAGGCAGCCCCTTACATTCTTAAAGTACTTGTTGGGGTGCTGGGAGGGGATGGAGGGTTGCTTAATATACAAATGAGTTGACTAGCACAATTTGCAAGGGTCTTCTCACTTTAAAAATTCCTACGAATCAGGTAAAAAATATCTTACACCCACCCTGGCCGGTTAGCTCGATTGGTTAGAGCATTGTTCGGCAGAGCAGAGGTTGTGGGTTCCATCCCGGGTCAGGGCACATACAGGAATAGATCGATGTTCCTGTCTCTCTTAACGTTAAAAAAATAAAATAGAAAATAACTCCCTCAAGGGCCTACTTAGGAAAGATTCTACTTTTCATCTCCAGAACAAACATTTGTTACTCCATAGCTCGCTGCTTGATCCTGATAAAAACGGCCAGCCCTGGATTCACTGCCATTGAGTTGTAGCATTGATAAAACACTTACTGGCTTTCTTGTGCCTGGGGGACACAGAGGTAAAACAGAAAGACACGGGCACAAAGCCCTGCCTGCGCGGGATAGTCTAGGCCCGCAGGGGTCCCCAAACTACGGCCCCCGCGGGCCACATGCGGCCCCCGCGGGCCACATGCGGCCCCCTGAGGCCATTTATCCGGCCCCCACCGCACTTCCGGAAGGGCCACCTCTTTCATTGGTGGTCAGTGAGAGGAGCATAGTTCCCATTGAAATGCTGGTCAGTTTGTTGATTTAAATTTACTTGTTCTTTATTTTAAATGTTATATTTGTTCCCGTTTTGTTTTTTTACTTTAAAATAAGATATGTGCAGTGTGCATAGGGATTTGTTCATAGTTTTTTTTATAGTCCGGCCCTCCAATGGTCTGAGGGACAGTGAACTGGCCCCCTGTGTAAAAAGTTTGGGGACCCCTGGTCTAGGGTTTCCCCTCTGGTTATGCTTCATGCCAGAGATTTCCAACCGGTGTGCCGCAAGAGTTTTTTAAACCGGTAATACCTGACTAGTCAGGGGCCCAGACTTCTTTTCCCTTAAACGGCCAAAAAAAAAAAAAGATAACAACAACAACAACAAAAAATACAGCCAACAAACACCACGGTAGCCATCTGGTGTGAATGACTCAAAAGTACACCAATTTTTGGCCCTGGCTGGATAGCTCAGTTGGTTAGAGTGTCGTCCCTGTATGCCAGTGTTGCAGGTTCGATCCCCAGTCAGGGCACATACAAAAATCAACCAATAAATGCATAAATAAGTAGAACAACAAATCGATGTTGTTCTCTCCTTCTCTCTAAAAAGGAATAAAAAAAAAAAAAGTATACCAATTTTTCTGGTCAGCTCGGCAGAATGTTAGTAAGTTTGTGTGCCATGAGATGAAAAAGGTTGAAAATCGCTGCTTCATGCTCTGAGAAGGAGCGGGCCAGGCAGCGGGAATGGCCTGGGAGGATCAATAGCTAGGTGGGAACCAGGGCAGTGTGGGATGAGGGCCTTTCTTATTCGGTGAGTGGAGAGTGGCAGGAGAAGAAATTGCAAAGGCAGTGGGTGAGGCCTGTAGGCCAGTCAGGCTCATAAGGCTGGTGGTACCTAGTTTGGAAAAGCATATACAATATTCTTAATGTTTTGTAGTAAAACTATGGAAGTTGAACTCAGACTGATCTTGCTTAAGTGTTGGGCACCGTACAGGAAATAGTCAGATGGGCGACCAGGGTTTAAAAGGAAAATTGCAGTGGGAGAATGGGGAGTGATTCAAGGCCTTAAAACCGGAGAACGCAAATCTTCTCGCGTCTTACATTATTGCTGTCTTAGGGCATCGAGAGACATCACAACGTCCAGCTCCACGCGCACCCATCCTTTTCCTGTTGACACGCAACGCAAACAATATAGAACGGGGTGGAGAAAGCCTCGAGCTCGCCGGAAGAAATAAGATATTAGTAGGAAGAACTGAACTTACAAACTCTCGGCGAAAGGCACGCACGAAAAACTCCTACGAGATAAACATAGGTCAGCTTTCAAGATCTGATTTTACGACCCCACATAACTCAGGGGAGAGCGCGAACGCAGTCCCCCACTACCACAAATTATGCAGTCGAGTTTCCCACATTTGGGGAAATCGCAGGGGTCAGCACATCCGGAGTGCAATGGATAAGCCTCGCCCTGGGAAAACCACCTTCGTGATCACGGTATCTCCCCTGCCAGGTAAGTATGAGTTGCTCTGGCCGCCTCCACCCGAACCAACACGCTCACTTCGCTTCTCACCCACGGTCACTTTCCTCCAGCCGCCTCCGCACCCTCGCTGCCTCGGAGACCCTCGTCCAACCTCGCCCGGCGCCGAAACAACCTGAGGGGGCGATCGGATCTCGGGAGACGGGGGGAAACACGTGGAGGCCCCTGTCCGCCGTGTATGACCGGCAGCCTCTGCGCTCTTCCTCTTCTACATACGCCACGCCCTCGTCGTGACATCCTGGCGGCCTTGGCTCCCTCTCTAATCCGCCTGGCCGCTAGAGTAGAGAAGAGGCAAGAGAGAACTGCTCTGAGTCTCCTAGTTAAAACAAAACAAAACAAACAAAAAAACAGTGGGCTCCGCCTGGGTAGCTCAGTTGCTTAGGACGTTGTCCCCATACGCGGAGGTTGCCGGCTCCATCCCGGTTCATGGCACATACTGTACAAGAGTCAACCAGTCAATGCATAAATAAGTGGAATAACAAATTGATGTTTCTGTCTCTCCCTCTCTCTCTCTCAAATCAATCTGTAAAACAAAGGCATTTCTTATATAAGTAAAATCTAAAACATTGGTTTGTAGCTTAAAGTTAGATTAGGGGTACGATTCTCTCATGATCTGTTTCTAATGTTTTTCCTAGTGGGAAATCACACTTTGGGGGTTCTAGTTTGTTTCCTTTTTCTTTGGCCGCCCTTGTGCCCTGGAGCAGGTTGGGACAGGTTTTCTTGACCCCTAGGCTTCTCTAACTTAACACATTGACTGTGTTAAGTGAAGGGGAAAAAAAAAAAAAAAAAAAAGCAAGTGCGCCTTGGCCGGATAGCTGGGTTGCTCAGAGCACGCTCCCGAAGCCCGAGGTTGCCGGTTGGATCCTGGTCAGGGCACAATACAGGAACAGATCCGTGTTCCTCTGTGTGTGTGTCTCCCTGCCTCTCTCTCTCTCTCTCTCCCTCCCTCCCTTCCTCTCTCTAAAAATCAGTAAAATAAACAAACTAAAACAAATGCATAAATATATGTAGTATGCGACCCTTTGTGTGGGAAAAAGATGTGAAAATAGAAAAAAATAACCAGCCAAAATGCCTTTTCAACGCAGTGCCTTGACTGTAAGCATCTTCAAGGCCAAGGACAAGAACTGCCAGCAAATCCTGGAGTGTCCCATAAAAGGTTCGTTTTTCATAGCTATATGATTATAACAACTTTGTGACATAATGCTGTGTGTATTGGAGGATTGATTTAATGAGTAAATGGACGTTGGGAGCCAGGTATGGAGTGGGAGGGCAAGGAGGGACCAGGTAGTGTTCAGGTGGCATTTGGAACTGAGCGTATCAGTAGGGGCTCGCTATTCTTACTAGATATAGATATGAGTAAGAAATATATGCTTGCCTGACCTGTGGTGGCGCAGTGGATAAAGCGTCAACCTGGAAACACTGAGGTTGCCGGTTCGAAACCCTGGGCTTGCCTGGTCAAGGCACATATGGGAGTTGATGCTTCCTGCTCCTCCCCCTTCTCTCTCTCTCTCTCTCTCTCTCTCTCTCTCCTCTCTATAATGAATAAATAAAATCTAAAAAAAAAAAAAAAAATTAAAAAAAAAAAAAAAAAGAAATATATGCCTGGCCCTGGCCGGTTGGCTCAGTGGTGGAGCGTCGGCCTGGCGTGCAGGAGTCCCGGGTTCAATTCCCGGCCAGGGCACACAGGAGAGGCGCCCATCTGCTTCTCCACCCCTCCCCCTCTCCTTCCTCTCTGTCTGTCTCTTCCCCTCCCGCAGCCAAGGCTCCATTGGAGCAAAGATGGCCCGGGTGCTGAGGATGGCTCTGTGGCCTCTGCCTCAGGCGCTGGGATGGCTCTGGATGCAACAGAGCGACGCCCCAGATGGGCAGAGCATCGCCCCCTGGTGGGCATGGTGGGTGAATCCCGGTCGGGCGCATGCGGGAGTCTGTCTGACTCCCTCCCTGTTTCCAGCTTCGGAAAAATGCAAAAAAAAAAAAAAAGAAAGAAAGAAAGAAAAGAAAAGAAATATATGCCTAACCTTTGGTGGTGCCGTGGATAAAACGTTGACCTGGAACGTTGAGGTTGCTGGTTCAACACCCGGGGCTTGCCTGGTCAAGGCACATATGGGAGTTGATGCATTCTGCTCCTCCCCTGTTCTCTCTCTCTCTCTCTCTCTCTCTCTTCCCCCCCTCCTGTCTCTAAAATAAATAAATAAAGTTTTAAAGGAAATTATGTATTTCCTAGCTCTGTGCTCTGAAGGGGCCTAGAAGTGAAGACACCTGGTAATGGTAAGCACACCCAGTGCCTTGTTCTTGCTTCCTCAATGCCATTCCCTACTAAAAAGAACCAGGCTCTGGTTCTTTAAGTAAACCATTTTCAAGGAGCCAGGGAAGGTGACTCTTTCCCTGGATGAGCCCGGAACATCTTCTGCCAGAAAATAAGGAAATGCTCCAAAAATTACATGAACATCTCAAAAGGTAGCTAACTGGAAGGGGCTTTCATAGGCCCAATCCGAGAACATTTGAACATCTAAATAAATAAAAACAGTTATGAATTATAAACCACTGAATAACAACAGCCATACTTGTACATAAGGGAAGGAGGGGAAGCTCTTCTTTACACCAGAACAGTGGTAGTCAACCTGGTCCCTACAGCCCACTAGTGGGCGTTCCAGCTTTCATGGTGGGCAGCAGCGGAGCAACCAAAGTATAAATAAAAAGATAGATTTTTAACTACAGTAAGTTGCTTTATAAAGATTTATTCTGCCAAACTTAGCGAAAATCCGACATAAAGTACTTGGTAAGTAATTATTATTGAATGCTTTAACTTACTGTAACTCTGCTTTATAAATTTTATAAAGTTACTTCCCTACTTTATAAGTCACTATTACTGTGGAACTGGTGGGCGGTTAGAAAATTTTACTACTAACAAAGATACAAAAGTGGGCGGTAGGTGTAAAATGGTTGACTACCCCTGCACTAGAACGCCAACTAATAAATGCAGAATGAATGATGGAATTAGAAGATCAAGGTTTGGCTATCATAATGCAAAACTCATCAACAGAAGCTAAAAACTATTGGTACGGTTTGATGAGGAACAGGATATTTGCAAATTATCTTCAAATTATCTCCACACGAATTACTTAATAATTACAAGGGGCAAGCCTGGTGAGCAGTGAGCACCCCCAGTGGCAGAGGGTTGCAGCGCTGGCCCCAGGCGCAACCATCCTGCTTCTGCGGTGCCCTCCCATATTGACTCTGGACTTGGCTCCGTGACTCGCTTTGGCTGATGGAACATTAGTACATGCGATGCAAGCAGAAGGTGGAAAAGCCGTTTCTTATTGGGACTTGCTCTCACTTGCCATCCTGTGACCACCGTGAAAAGTCTAGGTCAGCCTGTCGCAGGAAGCCTGGGTTGGCCTGGTCGTGAGGATGAACCACGTCACCTGAGACTGACCAGGCCCCAGCTGACTGCAGCTGTCTGAGTGATCCCGCTTGAGAACTGAAGAACTGCCCAGTTGAGTGAGCCCAGTCTGATTCGGTGATCCAAAGACTTGTGAGCTAGTAAAATGGTCATTATTTTATTTATTTTACTTTTTATTTTTTACAGGGACAGAAAGAGGCAGAGAGAGGGATAGACAGGGACAGACAGACAGGAACGGAGAGAGATGAGAAGCATCAATCATCAGTTTTTCGTTGCGACACCTTAGTTGATCATTGATTGCTTTCTCATATGTGCCTTGACTGTGGACCTTCAGCAGACCGAGTAACCCCTTGCTCGAGCCAGCGACCTTGAGTCCAAGCTGGTGAGCTTTTCTTTTTGTTCAAACCAGATGAGCCCACGCTCAAGCTGGTGACCTCGGGGTCTCAACAAGCTGGTGACCTGGGGTCTTCCACATCCCAGTCCGACGCTTTATCCACTGCGCCACCGCCTGGTCAGGCTCGCAGACAAATTTTTAATTAAAAAATAATAATAATAACGTTAAAAATATTAAATCTTCTTGCCTGACCAGGTGGTGGCGCAGTGGATAGAGTGTCGCACTGGGATGCGGAAGACCCAGGTTTGAGACCCCGAGGTACCCAGCTTGAGCGCAGGCTCATCTGGTTTGAGCAAAAAAAAGTCCACCAGCTTGAACCCAAGGTCACTGGCCCCAGCAAGGGGTTACTTACTTGGTCTGCTGAAGGCCCGCGGTCAAGGCACATATGAGAAAGCAATCAATGAACAACTAAGGTGTTGCAACGGGCAATGAAAAACTAATGATTGAAGCTTCTCATCTCTCTCCGTTCCTGTCTGTCTGTCCCTGTCTATCCCTCTCTCTGACTCACTGTCTCTCTAAAAAATAAATAAATAAATAAATAAATAAAATTAAAAAAATATATATATATATAAAACATTCTCATGTATTACAATCCATTCATTTCCTACCGCTCATGTTCATGGTTGTGGGTGGCTGGAACCAATCACAGCTGTCCTCCGGGACAACACCAAACTTTTATTGGATAATGCGTAACTACAAGGGTGGTTGTATGGCTCTCACGGAATTACGTTTTAAAATATGTGGCGTTCATGGCTCTCTCAGACAAAAAGCTTCCCAACCCCTGATCTAGACAAAGGGATCACGAGCCTCCCCCCTTTGCATGAAACACCTGTATTCTATAACATTTTATATGCTTTCTAATAATCATCATTTTGAAATTCTTTGTATGGGCAAAACTTGTAACCTAAGCAAGCAGGGACTAGTTTTAGACTTCCTAATGAGCTAACCCCAATCCAACACTCTTAGCAAAAGTAACTTCATTTAGCTCCTCTCCTTATCCTAAAGTTTACTAAACATTTCCCACTATTGTGGTGACTGGGATAGGTTGTAAATCCTAGAAGGTTTGGGAATGTCTTTGTCAGGTCTGTAAAACATTCATCACTACTGTGTTACCTTATGGTTTTAGGGTGTAGGGCTGTTTTTTTCCTTTTGATAGATCCTGTAGATAAACAGTGTAACAAGAGAGCAAAAATTCAATAAGCTTGTTAGGAAATGACTTTTGTACCATGCTCCCCCTTCTCTTTCTTCCCCCAACCAGTATGTGATTATGTCTATAAAACCAGTGTCAGAGCTATATTCTGGACTGCACGATTTCGGTTTGATAATGCCCCGTGCGTGTCCCCGGCTTAATAATAAAACTCCTTCTAAAATTTCTTCTATAACCTACCTTGGTGTCTCTATGTAACACGCGAATGAAATTACATTACAACATTTCCTGCCTTATGTAAAAAGTATACATTTTTGGCCCTGGCCGGTTGGCTCAGCGGTAGAGCGTCGGCCTGGCGTGCTGGGGACCCGGGTTGATTCCCGGCCAGGGCACATAGGAGAGGCGCCCATTTGCTTCTCCACTCCCCTCCCCTCCTTCCTCTCTGTCTTTCTCTTCCCCTCCCGCAGCCAAGGCTCCATTGGAGCAAGGATGGCCGGGGCGCTAGAGTGGCTCTAGTCGCGGCAGAGCGAGGCCCAGGAGGGGCAGAGCATCACCCCCTGGTGGGCAGAGCGTAGCCCCTGGTGGGCGTGTCGGGTAGATCCCGGTGGGGCGCATGCGGGAGTCTGTCTGACTGTCTCTCCCCGTTTCCAGCTTCAAAAAAAAAAAAAAAAGTATACATTTTTACTTTTTATCCAATCCCAGAGATTTCCCCCCTTTGCTTTTTCCCGCCTCCCTAATCTATCACCAATGAATTTCAGGTAACCCCCCTTACTTCTTTCCCTTTGATTCTGATGTACAGTATAAAATCAGTGGTGATTAAAAAAATTAAAAATAGCTGGTGAAACTGCGATTTTTCTGGAGCGCTTTCTCAATCCGTTGAGACTTTGCTTCCCGGCAATTGTAGACTGTTTGGCTCAAATAAACTCATAAAACAACTCTTCCAGCTTTGGAAGTTTCTTCCGTCGACAATAGGTAGCAAGCGCCAGGACTTGAACATAGTTTTTGGAGGGGCACAAATCAACCCGTAACAGTCCCGAAATCCTTTATGTAGTCTTTGTTTCAAATATGCATACCCGAATGTGATTATGAAGAGACACAGGACTACCCCGAAGCTGAAGGACAGTCCACAAAATAACTGGCCTCTTAGTTCTGTGGTTTTGAATTTTCTTTTGCTATAAAGGGCATTATAGGGACAACTGATGAAAACTGGAAAATGCCTGTAGAGTAAACAATAATAATATTGTATCAATCCATGCTAATTTCTTGATTTTGATAATGGCATCATCGGGGTTAGGTAGGACGATCCTTTGTTTTTAGGAACTGCATCCTAAGACAGGAAACTTCCTGAAACAACCAACAGTCAAAAAGGATGCTACAATACGTTTCCTCGGATCTCTGCACAGCTGGAACCTTCCTGACTCTATAGTCTCCAGTTCTGTCTCTTGCCTTGCTTTGCTCCATTGCACTGACCACTCAGGAGCACACCATGTTTCAATCATTTTGCTCATATCTGGGGAGGAATTCCGCACCTTTAACCTCCACTTGATCTCAAGAAAGATTCTTCCCGTATGGGAGAGAAAGGGATAAACTCGGGCGGCCTGAAAGAGGCGACCTAACCCCCACTCCCACCCCCACCCCTATCCCCGACGGAAATGTTTGATTCTCAAAGACTTGCAACACCCTTCCCCGGCCCACACGGCTACGCCTTGACCTGATATTCTGTTCAAGTTTACTTTCACTATTGCAAGATCATGAATGAGGATTACGAGGGTTTCACGTTGCACTGGTCGCGGAACTCTGATCTTGGTATTTAAGTTTAATTGACATTCTGCTGCGTGTCACAGCCCCGGATCACAGGGGCGATCTGTCTCTGACGTGACGTCATGTTGACGTCACGATGAGGGCGGGTGGTATGCAGATGAGCAGGGACGCCGAGATGGCCGGTCCCACGCGGCCGGCGCCTCCAGGTCCCACATCCCGAGATCCAAACGCCCCGTCAGGTTGTTTCGGCGCCGGGCGAGGTTGCGACCAGGGTCCCCGAGGCAGCGAGGGTGCGGAGGCGGCTGGAGGAAAGTGACCGTGCGTGAGGAGCGAAGCGAGCGTGGTGGTTCGGGTGGAGGCTGCCAGAGCAACTCATACTTACCTGGCAGGGGAGATACCATGATCACGAAGGTGGTTTTCCCAGGGCGAGGCTTATCCATTGCACTCCGGATGTGCTGACCCCTGCGATTTCCCCAAATGTGGGAAACTCGACTGCATAATTTGTGGTAGTGGGGGACTGCGTTCGCGCTCTCCCCTGAGTTTTACAGGTTCACGAATGAAAGATTGCATCCTGTTATCTAAGCCTTCGCGAACTTAGAGGAGACCGCAGATTCTTGAGGTTCTTTTCTTCTGCGTATCTGCACCCCCTTAACCCAGTTGACTTCGCTCTACGTTTTTTCTTTTGTCTGTTTTTAAAGCTGGTAGTACGACCTACTTACGTGGTATGTTCTTTTCCTTTCTGAGTGATGGAATTAGTGGGGTAGTATTGACCCGTTAGTAAAACATAGCTCTCACGTGAGCATTCCTCTGTAACATTTCAGCTGTAGGCCGTGTTGTGTAGAGTCCACCATCCAAGGTCAAATCATTTTCCGTCACCGTATAGTTTGTTCTTCTTAACACCTCTCTTCCCACCCGCGCCCTTGAGTAACCACACCACTTCATTTTTATCTACGTCCATTTAGCAAGATTCCGCCAGGCCCAGATAACTCTGTACAATAGCCGTTTTCGTTGCGCGGCACACCCAAGAATATATTTTCTGTCGACCTGACCGCAGGGGGCGGGCGGGGGGAAATGGGTAGAAAAAAAAATTTTTTTTTTTTTAAACAGGTAAGGGGAGAATTTATTGGCCCTGCAGGAAGAAAGAGGAAAAGGGGACCTTGGTTGGAGACAGGTTCAGCGGGTTAGCCCAGGACAAGGTGCCGCTGGCCCCTGCTCCCGTGGTTGCAAGTCTCTTTCGGGGCCCCTTGGAGGGGCAAAGAATACATGCCTAGGGGAAGAAAAGGAGAGAAGGGGCAAGGGAAAGGTATTGGCGTACTCCACCAAGGGAGAGCGCCAAAATGGGTATAATTTTGATTCATTCACACTGCAAGGCCTTGTCATTTTCTTCTTCTTCCACAGTTTCTTTTAGCAAAGAGACAGGAAGGGGCGGGATGAGAGACAGGAACATCGACCTGCTCCTACCGTATGTGCCCTGACCAGGGAAGGATTGAACCTGGTAACCTCCAGTGCTTCTGGACAATGCGCTAACCAGCTGAGCTATCTGGTCAGAGCTGTCATCACCATCTTATTTGACACTCTAAGGGAAAAGAGGTCAGGCGTCACTGAGTAAATAGGTATTGCACGTTTATAAAATTCTTGTGGCAAACCAGTGAGTGTGCCATGGCATACCGGTTGAATCTCGCTGCTGTGCACACATTAAAGCTTGAGAAACACCGATTTAACATACTATATACAATTTTAGCCTTCTCTCTAACTTTACTCACTGGAATATAAACTCCACAAGGCTAAGGATCCTTGACAATTTTGTTGACAGCTGGCTATCGTAGGCTTTTAATGTACTGATTGGATTTAATTTCTTGATCTCAGGCTTAAAAAGAAAAAATGTTTCCCGCAGGTTCCCAGGTTCTACCTCTGAGTCCAGATCAGATTAATAATACTGTGTCTCTCCTATGAGAAATGACAGAATTGAAAACACTTCCTGGTCAGCTTAATCAGTAATGTCCCTGAATACCATTTGCTTGAACCCCTCAGTGAGAACTATAAAAGACGGTCCCTGAGCCCAGGGAGAGGATCCTCTAGTCCACACCATTAGCATCCAGTTTAGCCTCCTTCTACCGCCTTCTCACTTTAGGGGAATGTGGTCTTTTTGTACAGACATCAGAAAAAGCCAGGTCAAGGCTAAGTACCGTGTTTCCCATGTATAAGACGCACATGAATTTTGGGCCCGAAATTTGGGGAAAAAAGCATGTATTAAGTAGAGTTATTGAACTCACCTGACCAGGCGGTGGCGCAGTGGATAGAGCGTCGGACTGGGATGCGGGGGACCCGGGTTCAAGACTCCGAGGTCACCAGTTTGAGCGCGGGCTCATCTGGTTTGAGCAAAAAGCTCACCAGCTTGGACCCAAGGTCGCTGGCTTGAGCAAGGGGTTAACCCACTCGGTCTGCTGTAGCCCCACGGTCAAGGCACATATGACGAGAAAGCAATCAATGAACTAAAGTACTACAACGAAAAACTGATGATTGATGTTTCTCATTTCTCTCCGTTCCTGCCTGTTTGTCCCCATCTATCCCTCGCTCTGATTCTCTCTTTGTCTCTGTAAAAAATAAAATTCAATTCAATTAAATTTTAAATAAAGTTAATGAACTCAAGTTTTTTTGTGTGTTTTTTATTTTTTTATTTTTTGTATGTGACAGAGACAGAGAGCGGGACAGACAGACAGGAAGAGAGAGAGAGAGAGGTGAGAAGCATCAAGTCTTCGTTGGGGCACCTTAGTTGTTCACATGATTGCTTTCTCATACGTGCCTTGACCCGGGGTGGGGGGCTACAAGCAGACAGAGTGACCCCTTGCTCCAGCCAGCGACCTTGGGCTCAAGCTGGTGAGCCCTGCTCAAACCAGATGAGCCCACGCTCAAGCTGGCAACCTCGGGGTTTCGGACCCGGGTCTTTCCGCGTCCCAGTCCGATGCTCTATCCACTGTGCCACCGCCTGATCAGGCTGAACTCATGTTTTAATTCGTCATAAAATTCACACAACTCATCATCCGCGCGCAAAAACGGGAAATGCGAGTTAAAAAGGAAAAACTACAACCACTGTAAAAGACGCACTCAGTTTTTAGACACCAAATTTTTTCGAAAAAGGATGCGTCTTATACGTGGCGAAATACGGTGCCTTATTGTTCCCACGTGCCGGACCCTCTGCTTCATCTACTGTTTCACCCTGGTTCAAGCTGTAGCAGAGTTCAAAACTTTACTTTTGCCCTTTTAGGGTCTCCAACAGGTCCTGAGAGTTAAAAGGACATAAAACAGGTTAACCGGAGAACAGCATGCAGATTTTTGCATGTACATGGGAGCCCCCATCAGAAAATGACAACCCAAAAAAGTGAGGCTAGACAGGCTTCCAAAGAGTCCTCCTGGATTCGTTTGCGGTGAGAACAGTGGTTAGAGACCGAGACCCGCCGCTTAGTTGTTTATTGACACTGGTGTGCCATTTGCTTTTAGGCCCTGCACCTATCTTATTCAATGGATTATAATCCATTATTGTCATCAATTTGATTTGGCCAGTGGGAAACCCTTTCAAACTGGCTCTTTGTGCTCTTGCATGAACCTATTCTCCCACCTAAGAGCCTGGCCTCCCCTCCTCCCGCCCCCACGCCCCCTCGCCCCCGTACTGATGTGCCTGCCCCTCCACCTTCCTGCCCACAGTGACCTAGCCTCACTCTTTGGCCCAGTGAGGCGGACTGGGAAGTGATGGGAGAAAGGATACCATCGGGTCAGGCCGGGAGACCACTTCCAGGGCTGCGTGAGGCAGATAGATACCAACCAAGCACTGTGGCCAGCCTGGGGGCTCAGCTCCCCTCCTCTGCCCACTCAAGGGGGTGCCTTTGGCAGGGGCGGCTGCTTCCTGAGGGAGGTCAAGGTTCTGTGATTTCCTGGAGAGGAACTGGAGTCCAGGGCAGAGAGGTGGAAAACATCGGTGGCGTCCGGGTTGGACTCCTTGCCCCAGCTCCATGTATTTTACAAACGTTTCAGATCCCACCTGGTGTGGGCCCACCACCCGGGCCCGCTCACTCACCCAGCCAAAGGCCCACAGAAGTGTGTTGCCACCCTCTGACCGGACGGCAGGCAGGCACCTCTGTGCCTTTGAGGATGGGTGGCAGTGCCTCGGAGGCCCCCTGCTACTACTCCCAGTCACACCCCAGACAGGAAGAGTGGGCCCAGTCGGGCCGTGCTGGGGGCCCACAGTCGCGCGTGCTAGTCAGTCACCCAAATCCACTGACTCCTCCCGGTCTTCCCCCGAGAAACCAAAGCTAGCTTCCCAAAGGTCCCACACCCCCACATCCCTCAGGGGCCATAGCCAAAGAAGGTCTAAGGTTCTGGCTTTGGTCCCAGCCTACTGTACTGGTCTCCACAGATGGTGCCATTCGAGGCTGGGAGCTCTCTGTAAAAGCAGATCAGTAGACTCTCCCCGAGGGTCCCCTGTCAGGCCGCAACGGTACAGCCTCCCGAACCCTGGAAGACAGACCAGAGCCTCGGGCTCAGCTCCTCTTAACAGCCGGACAGGAGAGCAGGGAAGGGAGGCTGAGACTGCAGGGGCGGGGGAAGGGGAGTTTGGGGTGGGGGGGAGCGAGGAGGGAGCGTCGGGAGCAGCTCGCCAGGAGAGGAAGGCGTGTGGGGAAAGAAGATCAGTTTCGAGTCTGAGAGGCAGAACCAGAACAGAAGCGAGGCTTCAGAGAGACAACCCTCCCTCCCATTGCGGTTCCACTGCCAGTCCTTTCTGGGGAGCGCTCCAACTGTACATCGAATTTCTGGAGTTTCCTCCCCTCAGGAGGGAAGACAGCAAGAACCACTCCCTCATCTACCCGGCTTTGTCCCCGAGGTGAAGCCTGCTCCTTCTTGGTGAAAGGCCAGCCCCTTAATTCCTGGGTGCTTTCTGGGTGGGCCTCAGGATCCTCCCCCTTCAGGACCTGGCAATTTAGCCTTAAGAACCCCGAGCTAAAGTCAGAACCCACAGGCCAGCGGCCTAGGGCGCGGACCTAGGCGCTAGGCGGCGGTGCCTTTCATGAGGGCGCAAAAGCGTCAGGCACCTCCCTTCGAGCCGGAATCGAACCAGCGACCTAAGGATGTCCGCACAGACGTAGCCTACAGTCCTCCGCTCTACCAGCTGAGCTATCGAAGGGCGCACGCTTCCTGGACTGGGTCATTACTTTTTCTTGAGATGACAGATGCCAAGACACTGGAGTGCCCGAAGGATAATATGCCTTGGGTTGGCCGGGAGCCCCTTTGAAGAAAGCGGGGCCCACGCCGTCGCGGCCACTCCCTTCCCCGAGCAAGGGTGGGGGTAGGTGGGTGGAGCGAATCCTCAGCACGTGCCTGTTCCCGGGACTAGGCGGTGGCCCGGCCCCGCGAATACGATTTTCAGGATCTCTGAGCCCGGGCTCTCACCTGTTGTCTCATTTCCCCTCCCTGTGCTCCTCTCTTGCTGAGGGCGGGGTGGGGAAGGGGAGGGGAGGGGAGGGGAGGGGAGGGGAGGGGCATTGGCGAAAGGGCTGCGCGGGGCGGGTGGGGGCAGGCCTCCCGGAGGGGAGGAGGAGGAGCCACCGGCACCGGCACCGAGCATGCGGCTGCGAATGCCTAGCCACCTGCTGGTTTCTTAAGTGCCTTTAGTTCAAAGTTATCCTTGTGCCAAAAATGCATATTTGGTGTGTCATATTCTGCCATCATCGAAGCCAACATCGTGTTGCCCGTATCATGCAAGTCTCCTCACTGATGTCCCTGCTGCGGTCCTTGCCACCCTTGCAGCCAAAGTGAATTTTTTGGGGGGTGGGGGTGGGAGTGGGGTGGAGGGTGGGGATTGAGCTCAAGCCCTTCCTGTGCTCTAAACCTTCCCGTTCGCTCAGATTGAAGGCCTTACAATGGTCTACAAGGCCCTCATGACTTTGCCCCCATCCCCGTCATCTTTCTGACCTAATTCTGTACAACTTTTTTTATTTTTTTTATTTTATTTTATTTATTTATTTATTTTTTTACAGAGGCAGAGATAGACAGGGACAGACAGACAGGAATGGAGAGAGATGAGAAGCATCAATCATTAGTTTTTCGTTGCGCGTTGCGACTTCTTAGTTGTTCATTGATTGCTTTCTCATATGTGCCTTGACTGCGGGCCTTCAGCAGACCGAGTAACCCCTCTCTGGAGCCAGCAACCTTGGGTCCAAGCTGGTGAGCTTTTTGCTCAAGCCAGATGAGCCCGCGCTCAAGCTGGCGACCTCGGGATCTCGAACCTGGGTCCTTCCGCATCCCATTCCGACGCTCTATCCACTGCGCCACCACCTGGTCAGGCAACTTTTTTTATTATTTTTATTATTTTATTTATTTATTCATTTTAAAGGAGAGAGAGAGAGAGAGAGAGAGAGAGAGAGAGAGAGAGAGAAGCAGGAAGCATCAACTCCCATATGTGCCTTGACCAGGCAAGGTTTTGAAACGGCGACCTCAGCGTTCCAGGTCGAAGCTTGATCCACTGCGCCACCACAGGTCAGGCTGTACAACTTTTTTTTTTTTTTTTTTTTGTTTTCTTTCATTTTTCCGAAGCTGGAAACAGGGAGAGACAGTCAGACAGACTCCCGCATGCGCCCGACCGGGATCCACCGGGCACGCCCACCAGGGGGCGACGCTCTGCCCACCAGGGGGCGATGCTCTGCCCATCCTGGGCGTCGCCATGTTGCGACCAGAGCCACTCTAGCGCCTGAGGCAGAGGCCACAGAGCCATCCCCAGCGCCCGGGCCATCTTTGCTCCAATGGAGCCTCGGCTGCGGGAGGGGAAGAGAGAGACAGAAAGGAAAGTGCGGCAGAGAGGTGGAGAAGCAAATGGGCGCTTCTCCTGTGTGCCCTGGCCAGGAATCGAACCCGGGTCCTCCGCACGCTTGGCCGACACTCTACCGCTGAGCCAACTGGCCAGGGCCTGTACAACTTTTTAATTTTGCTCTATACACAAGGCCTCCGTGCTATTCTCCAAGCAGTGTTACCTGGGCTTTAGCTCCTGCTGATCTTTGTGACAAGGATGCTCTTCCTCCAGACATCCCGGTGACCAACTTCCTCACCTCCCTCACGTTTTTGCTCACATGGCAGGCAGCCTATCAACGTGGCCTCTCCTGACCACCCCGTTTAACACAGCCACCTGCCCCTTACTGCAACTCCCGATTCCCTCCCCTGCTCTTTCCCCCATATCTCTCAATACCTAACATACTGATTCATTTACCTATTGTGTCCATTTGCCAGTTTGCTCCCACCCCACTCCTTCTTCTTTAAGTAAAATGTGAGCACCAAGAGGGCTTCTTGTCCTCAAATCCCTGAACAGTGTCTGGCACGGGGTATGCACTCGATAAACAATTGTTGAATGAAGAAATTCTCAATGTCATGAAAGAGGAGATCAGAATATAGAAGAAGGGGCCAGGGCTTACCCAGGGGGGAGGCGCAGCCATCTTGGTTTGATTCACAAAACAGAATATCCAGACGTTGAGAACCGCAGAACTCTCAGTGTGTAAGAACCCGTCCAAGCCGTTGCCTGCACCAAGACACACCTGGCCGGAATTCCAGATGGCTTCCAGCGCACCAGGTCCTGTCCCTGGGAATGACCTCCGGACCTCCCGCCCCCACCCCCATTAAATGCCTGGCTGAGAAAGTTCCAGCACCTCGCATCCCTTTCCTAGAGCATTTACATTCCTTTGAAGTGTAATCGGGAAGGATAGAGCTGTCTCCCAGTCTCAGGGAGGGTGGCATCCTAACTTCAGTCACTGCCTGCCAACAAATGCAGCTGGTTTCTAACTGCCTTTATACTGACCAACCCTTTGTAGTTTTTCACTCCTCTGACTATACTGAGCGCCCCCCTCCCCGTTCTCCCTTTAAAATGCTCAAATCACCTCTGCATAAATCGGAACGGAGCTCAGCTTTTCCCACTCCAGGTCATTAGCTACTGAATAAAATCTGTTTCACCACTTTCAGTACTGTCTGCCTGTGTTCATCTTTGACAGAGTCCAAGTCAGAAAAGGCCAGGGGCACTCTGGGGCCACCCTGTGTGCCTGCCGGGGCAGTAGGAGCGGAGAAGGCCGAAGGGCGCCTGGCGCTGACCACTGACTGGGGACTACCGGGAGACCCCCGCCTGTCTGCGGTTGAAGGAGACCGCTCAGCGCTTTAACATGGTTTTCTTTCTGCAAAAGAATCCTGGGTTTTCGTTTCGCGTTACTAGGTTAGGCTATCACATATTCTGTAGCGCGTTGTGTCACTCGGACTCAGAAAGACCCCATGAATTAAAACATTACCAGGATCTATTAAGCGACAAACACTGCACAAAGGCCTTTCCTCTGAGTTTTCAATCAGTTGAGGATGAATTGGAGCAGGCGAGGACAAAAAATGGGATGACCGGAAGACGAGACCAAGCCCGAGCCCTGACCCACACACCCTCAGTGGGACCATAAGCCGCTGGACCGCGGGAACCGCGAGCGGGATCCGGATGGAAGGCCTGGCGTCCGGAACGTCACAATGGGGGCGTGGCGTATGCAGATGAGTAGGGTCGCAGAGGACTGCCGGTCCTACCGCGGCCGGCGCCTCTATATCCCCGCCTGGGAGATGCGAATTTCCCCCGAGGTTGTTTTGGCGCCGGGCGAGGTTGTGCCGAAGGTTCCCCAGAGGCGGCGAGGGTGCGGAGGCGGCTGGAGGAAAGTGACCGTGCGTGTGGAGCGAAGCGAGCGTGGTGGTTCGGGTTGGAGGCGGCCAGAGCAACTCATACTTACCTGGCAGGGGAGATACCATGATCACGAAGGTGGTTTTCCCCAGGGCGAGGCTTATCCATTGCACTCCGGATGTGCTGGACCCCTGCGATTTCCCCAAATGTGGGAACTCGACTGCATAATTTGTGGTAGTTGGGGGACTGCGTTCGCGCTCTTCCCCTGACAAAGCTGTCTAGAAAGTTAGAGCGGTGTGGGCGTGTTCTGGTTCTCACTTACAATGTATTTTCACTCCTTGTTAGTGCTGCATGGTCCTGCCAGACCTACTCCGGTAAGAACACTCAGCTCGCCCCGGGCGGGCAAGTTGGCGGTTCTGATCCCGCTCTTTATTGTCAGTTTGAGGAACCTCGCTCCAGCTGTGCTTAAGATTTTGAACACTAGATTTCTCAAGCACCGACTTTTAACTCTGTCGGTCCTCTGATCTATGCCCAACCTACAGAGGTCAGGTGAGATCTTGGATGACTTGAGTGTTCTGTTTCGGGCGAGACATGATACAGGATCGTGATGTGCGTTCCTTACTACAAGAATACTTCAAGCGGCTTCCCCTAGCCTAGCAGGATCTTTTTTCTAAATATCTATCTCCTCCGGCAAGCGAAACAAAAGGGGCGGGCGACGTCAAACTAGAAAGTTAGTGTTTTGTTTTTAAAAACGTTATTTATGGGTTTTTACAGGGGAGAGGAGAAAAAGTCGGAGAGTCACGGGGAGTGAGAAGTTCCAACTCATAGTTGTTGCATTTTAGCTGCTCATTGCTTATCCTATGTGACTTGACCCGGCTAGCCCGGGACAAGTGGTTTTCAGCCCAGGACCTCAGATTTCCAGGTCCACGCTTCATCCAATTGCGCCACCACAAGTCAGGCAGAGGCTACACAGCCTTTTCAAAAAGTGTGGTATAGCCTGATCCGGCAGTGGCGCAGTGGATAGAACCTCGGACTGGGAATGCGGAAAGACCCAGATTCGAGACCCCGAGGTTGCCAGCTCGAGCGCGGGCTCATCTGTTTGAGCAAAAACCTCACCAGCTTAGAACCCAAGGTCGCTGGCTGGAGCAACGGGTTACTCCCGTCTGCTGAAGGCCCACGGTCAAGGCAAATATGAGAAAGCAATCAATGATCCACTAAGGCAGGGGTCCCCAAACTTTTTACCCGGGGGGGGGGGGGGCAGTTCACTGTCCCTCAGACCGGTTGGAGGGCCGGACTATAAAAAAAAACTATGAAGGCCTGATCTGTTGGTGGCGCAGTGGATAAAGCGTCAACCTGGAAATGCTGAGGTTGCTGGTTCAAAACCCCTGTGCTTGTCTGGTCAAGGCACATATGGGAGTTGATGCTTCTTGCTCCTCCCCCTTCTCTCTGTCTCTCTCTCTCTCTCCCCCTCTCTATAATGAATAAATAAAATCTTTAAAAAAAATTTTTTTAAAAAAACTATGAACAAATAAATCCTATGCACACTGCACATACCTCATTTCAACGTAAAAAAAAAAACAAAACGGGAACAAATACAATATTTAAAATAAAGAACAAGTAAATTTCAATCAACAAACTGACCAGTATTTTTTTATTAGTTTTCTTTGTTGTTTGTTTGTATTTTGTTTTGTTTTTTTACAGAGAGAGAGAGAGTCAGAAGAGGGATAGACAGGGACAGACAGATGAGAGAGGGTATAGACAGGAACAGACAGAAACGGAGAGATGAGAAGCATCAATCATTAGTTTTTCGTTGCGCCACTGCGTTGCGACATCTTAGTTGTTCATTGACTTGCTTTCGCATATGTGCCTTGACCGTGGCCTTCAGCAGACCCGAGTAACCCCTTACTCGAGGTCAGCGACATTGGGTCCAAGCTGGTGAGTATTTTTGCTCAAACCAGATGAGCCCGCGCTCAAGCTGGCGGACCTTGGGGTCCGAACCTGGGTCCTCTGCATCCCATTCCGACGCTCTATCCACTGCGCCACCGCCTGGTCAGGCTCAAAGATGTTTTTGAAGTCTTATTCCTAATTAAAGCATTTTTGTCTCCTGGTTAAGATGTCTTTAGTTGCCCCTAAGTAGGCAGTTCAGCTTTTTGTGTTGTAGTTGCCTTCATCTTTATTTCTCTAATAACCTTTGGTTCTAGGCTTAGCCTCTTTATTTCTTTTTCTGACGGCTCAAAGATGGTCAAAACTCCTTTTCTTCTATTTCCGACTCATGCCAAGGCTTCAATTTTCTGGAAGGTATCTACTGGTATCCTGTATCGGTGGAGATAAGAGCAATCCTCATCCCTACTATTTGCCTACATTGCTGTTCTAATTAGCAAACTGTCCTTGTCTAAAAGTTCAATCTGTGTATATTAACATGAAGGTTAGCATTATCATTTCCATTAGCTTGACTACAAGCCTGATCCTCCTAAAATCATAAATTTGTAACTTCCGCTTTTGAAAGAACAGCCACAAGGGAAGGCTGCTTTACCTTTGAAAACATGGAAATGGCGTGCTCATCAACAAGGAGTTACTATTCCTCTTTCTGTTTGGTCTCTTTGTAATTTCATTTCTTTGGCTTTTCAACCTTTACAGTCTGATTCTGAATCCTCATGGCCTCTGAGCTAACATCTCTAAATTTTGGGGGATCAAACATTCAGAGTCCGTAAAGGAGGATAGCAGTCCCTGTGTATAAGGAGGGTTAGTTCTATACTGGGAGCAAGCCGTTTTTAACTCTTCAAGAGTTTTGACAGGGATTTGGTCATACTGAGTATAAAAACCTCCTTGATGGAATTGTGATTAGGTCCAAATGGAGTGAATGTGACAGAAAAAGCTTCTAATGCTGGACTTATGAATTTTAAATCCCTTTCTTCTCTAGCCTGCATTATTCTTTTTATTAAGAGTTATAAGAATAGGTCCCTTAGCTTGTTTTTCAGGTACAAACAATAGGTACTGAATCTACAGATGCATTAGTAGAGGGGGCAGAGGCTAATTATCTTGGTCAGTTTTGAAAGGGTTAGTACTATATCCAACCTCCCTTGTCAGAAAGTTTTAGACTGTAATTTAAAACATCGCTCCTCATTTACTAAAGATAAATGTTTTTCTTCATCAGAGGCCAAATGACCCTCAGGATCTTCCCATTGTAAAAAAAAACAAACCAACAAAAACAAAAAAAACAACTTAGAGCTTTGTTAGGGACTTTGCCCTAAGCCTTACAGCATAGTGACTACTGCATAAGTGGGCCAGGAAGAACACGAATGTTGCTTAGCAGTAACAGTTGCATTAGCTTCTTTATCTAAAAGTCTTTTGTATTAAGTCTATTTTAGGTCATCAGAGGAACCAAAGTTCCCACGTTTCCTTGCAGAATATGGCCTGACAAGTAGCTAACTGCCTGAAGCAGCTTGAGACAAATTCTTGAAATGACTTATCAGGGCCCTGCTTTATTCTGCTTAATTCCTTTGTTTACAGTACTGACTGAGCATTATCTTTACACACAAACAAGACAATTTTCAGCACAGAAACACAAGTATAACATATAGCTTTAATTAATCCTAATACATGAATTACTATTTCACTTCTAACTTTGAATACAACTTACAATGCACTAACCAAATTAGCAAGTCTTTTCTTTTTATAAATAAAATTTTATTTTAATGGGATGACATCAATAACTCAGGGTACATATATTCAAAGAAAACATGTCCAGGTTATCTTGTCATTCAATTCTGTTGCATGCCCATCACCCAAAGTCAGCCTTGTCCTCCGTCACCTTCTATCTAGTTTTCCCTTGTTCCCCTCCTCCCCAGCCCTCTCCCTCCCTTCCTCCCCCGCCCCCCGTAACCACCACACTCTGTCCATGTCTCTTAGTCTCGTTTTTATGTCCCACCAATGTATGGAATCCTACAGTTCAGGTTTTTTTTCCTGATTTACTTATTTCACTCCGTATAATGTTTTCAAGATCCCACCATTTTGTTGTAAGTGATCCGATGTCATCATTTCTTATGGCTGAATAGTATACCATGGTGTATATGTGCCACATATTCTTTATCTAGTGTTCTATTTTTTTTTTTACAGTGATTGAAGCCTTTTAAGCAAACTCTTGGCCAATACAGCAAAAATCCATAAAAGAGTAGTGTCCTTAACATGTACACCAAGTCCAAGTTGGCCCCCAACACCATGCCAAATCCCTGAAAATGCAACCCAACCTCAGTTCAGTCTGTTAGGAGCTGTCACAAGGAGCAAGGTCCACATCCAGGAAAAGTCCACATGCACTGGAATTGTAGTCACAATTCTATACTTTGCAGCTCACGTCCAAGTCCCAATGACCGCTGCTTCTAGCTGGTAATGATTCCGGTAGACTGGGAAAGCCATCCGCAGCCTGTGTGGAGATGGAGCTTCTGTTCTCCTCTGCCTGGAGAGATGAGACCAGGTTGCTTTTCCCTGGAGCTCTGCGACTGTGGCGTTGGTAAAGGGAAGCTTGGGATATACTAAGCTGGGTGGCAAAGGTAGATTCATACTAGAAGTTGGCAAAAAGGGGGAAGAGAGCTCTAAACTAGGAGTAGGTCCCAGCCTGAACATATGAGTGGGGCATTGAGGTAGGAGGAATAAGGAAACACTATATAATAAACAAAGCAGCAGAAAATAGGACTATCAACACCCACAACAGAGATCTTCGAGGGCCAGAATAAAAGCCTGGACTATTCAGGAAAGACATAGTTAAGTGGCCCTTGTGCAAATGAGATCAGTTTACCTGCTTCTTGGAAGAAATACCCTCGGCTCGTCCACAGTTTCGTAGATGGGGCCGACGGCCCTGGGCACCTTCAGCCTTCCGTGGCAAACCCCAGCATTCTGGCAAGGTTAGGTCATAGGTGGCTGGAGCAGGGCTGGAAGAGACCTGAACCCTCCCTTAGAGGAGCGAGGGGGAAGCCTACCTTCCAGTGTTCCTGTTTCCTCACATCAGAGGCATGTAAGCCTGGCAGGCTTTAGCTCAATGACCTTCCTTTCCACTATGAAGCAGAACCCAGATGGCTTTCTATGAGACCCCTTTGGGGCATTGGAGCCTGTAAGGGTGGATCCTAAAAGCTGGTAGTTCCCCTGATCTCTATTGGGCTTCCTCTGTCTCTTAATATCTTAAAAGCCATTGCTCAGAAGATCTCGCTGAGCGGTTTGAGGATCCCCATCTGCCTATATAAATCTTTCAATATATCTGGAGCTATTTGGAAAAAGACAAAACAGTGTTATTAGCTGGGTCAAATAAAAGAAGGTAGTAGTTTGCAGGAGAAAAAGATTTGGCGTCTCTTGTTCATCAGCATTCAAAAGAAATTTAAAATAATTTTAAGTAAAAAGCATGATATGGTGGACCCATAGGAGTTCCAGGATATGACTACCCCAATTTAAATTTTTTAAAATTGACCTTAAAATATTTGCTGGGTACACTTTAATAATACCTTAACTTTAAAGATTGTAAGAATGACAAAATACAGTAAATGCTTTTGCTCCATATGTAGGAGCATTGTCAGTTTAACCAGTTTACAAAATCCAATAATAGAACAATGCATACAGACAATGAGCTATAACATGCTTAGCAGCCTTTCCTGTTCTGACAGAGGTTACTATAAATCCAGAATAGGTATCCACTGTAACGTGGACATAGGACTGTTTGCCAAAACAAGGTATATGAGTAACATCCATTTGCCAAAGTTGTCCTGGTAGGAATCATTGAGGGTTAACTGCAAATAAAAAGATTGTAGTATAGGACCCCTTGGACAGGATATCGCAAACTGCCGTGCTGCTTCCCGAGAAAGTTGAAACTGTTTACACAAGGCTGCAGCGTTCTCGTGATGAATAGTATGAGACAGAATTGCTCGATCTGTCGTGGTTGCTCCAAATAATTTTCTTTCGGGTAGCTTGATCAAGAAGGGCATTCCTAGGCTCTGGCCGGTTGGTTCAGTGGTAGAGCGTCGGCCTGGCATGCAGGATTCCCGGGTTTGATTCCCGGCCAGAGCACACAGAAGAAGCGCCCATCTGCCTCTCCACCCCTCCCCCTCTCCTTCCTCTCTGTCCCTCTCTTCCCCCCCCCCGACAGCAAAGGCTCCATAGGAGCAAAGCCGGCCCGGGCGCTAAGGATGGCCAATTGACCTCTGCTTCAGGCCTTAGAATAGCTCTGGTTGCAACAAAGCAACACCCCAGAGGGGCAGAGCATCCCCCCCTGGTAGACGTGCTAGGTTAGATACCGATCAGGTGCATGAGGGAGTCAGTCTGAATGCCTCCCCAATTCCAACTTCAGAAAAATACACATACACAAAAAAAAAGACAGCAAAAAAAGGGGGCATTCCCTTGTGCTAAAGCTCCAGGGAGCATGGAGTGAGCTCGAGTATGTCCTATAAAACATGGAGGTCTATGTTGACGTACAAGTCTTTGAAGAAGGAGGAACTGCTGAAATAGTTCATCAGCAGTTGTCCCTAAGACAGCAGTCTTTATAGTGGAAACGCCCATAAGTAAATATTAGCTGTCTGCTATAGATTAAAGGTGAAATATGGCAAATGCTTAAAGCCATGCTTTATATATTTCGGTGATCCTATATTAGGTGCGTAGATATTTATAACGATTATATCTTCCTTTGGATTGCTCCTTTTATCATTATGTAGTGACCTTCTTTATCTCTAACTGTAGTCTTTGTTTTAAAGTCTATTTTGTCTGATATAAATATGTGCTACCCCAGCTTTTTTTTTCATTTCCATTTGCGTGAAATATTTCTCCATCGTGTTATATTAAGTTTACATGCATCTTTTGAATCATGCAGTTCTTGTTTTTTCCAATTTACTTATTTCACTCCATAATGTGATTAAGATCCCACCATTTTGTTGTAATATGATCTGATATTATCATTTCTTATGGCTGAGTAGTATATAGTCATAGTGTATAGGTGCCACATCTTCTTTATCCAATCTTCTATTTTTTTTTTTTACACTGATAAAGCCTTTAGCAAACTCTTGGCCAATACACAGCAAAAATCATAAAGAGTAGTGTCCTTAACATGTACACCAAGTCCAAGTTGGCTACAAACACCATTCAAATCCCTGCAAATGCAACCCAATCCCAGTTAAGTCTGTTAGGAGATGTCACAAGGAGCAGGAGTCCAGGAAAAGTCCTCCAATCCAGGAAAAAGTCCGCATGGCACTGGAATTGTAGTCACAATTCTATACTTTGCAGCTCACGTCCAAGTCCCAATGACCGCTGCTTCTAGCTGGTACTGATTCAGGTAGACTGGAAAAGCCATATGCAGCCTGTGTGGAGATGGAGGCTTCTGTTCTCCTCTGCCTGGAGAGATGACACCAGGTTGCTCTTCCCTGAAGCCCTGCAACTGTAGCATGGTAAAGAGAAGCTTGGGATACACTCAGCTGGGGTGGCAAAGGTATGATTCATAATAGAAGTTGGCAAAAGGGGGAAAGAGAGCTCCTAAATTAGGAGTAGGTCCCAGCCTGAAATATGAGTGGGGCATTGGGTAGGAGGAATAAAGGAAACACTATATATTAAACAAAGCAGCAGAAAATAGGACTATCAACACCCGCAACAGAGATCTTCAAGGGGCTTGATCAAGAAAGGCATTCCTAGGCCCTGGCTGGTTTGTTCAGTGGTAAAGCGTCGGCCTAGCGTGCAGGATTCCCAGGTTTGATCCCCGGCCAGAGCACACAGAAGAAGCACCCATCTGCCTCTCCACTCCTCCCCGTCTCCTTTCTCTCTGTCTCTCTCTTGTCCTGCAGCAACGGCTCCACCGAAGCAAAGCCAGCCCGGGCGCTAAGGATGGACCCACGGCCTCTGCTTCAGGCCCTAGAATAGCTCTGGTTGCAACAGAGCAACACTCCAGAGCAGAGCATCCCCCCCTCGTAGGCGTGCCAGGTGGATCCCGGTCGGGTGCATGCTGGAGTCTGTCTGACTGCCTCCCCGTTTCCAACTTCAAAAAAAACAAAAACAAAAACAAAAGACAGGCCCTGGCCGGTTGGCTCAGTGGTAGAGCGTCGGCCTGGCATGTGGGGGACCCGGGTTCAATTCCCGGCCAGGGCACATAGGAGAAGGGCCCATTTGCTTCTCCACCCCCCCCTCCTTCCTCTCTGTCTCTCTCTTCCCCTCCCGCAGCCAAGGCTCCATTGGAGCAAAGATGGCCCGGGCGCTGGGGATGGCTCCTTGGCCTCTGCCCCAGGTGCTAGAGTGGCTCTGGTCGTGGCAGAGCGATGCCCCGGAGGGGCAGAGCATCGCCCCCTGGTGGGCAGAGCGTCGCCCCCGGTGGGCATGCCGGGTGGATCCCGGTCGGGCGCATGCGGGAGTCTGTCTGACTGTCTCTCCCCGTTTCCAGCTTCAGAAAGAAAAAAAAAAAGACAGAAAAAAAAAAGGGGCATTCCCTTGTGCTAAAGCTCCAGGGAGCATGGAGTGAGATCGAGTATGTCCTATAAAACATGGAGGTCTATGTTGACGTACAAGTCTTTGAAGATGAAGGAACTGCTGAAATAGTTCATCAGCATTTGTCCCTAAGACAGAAGTCTTTCTAGTGGAAACACCATAAGTAAATATTAGCTGTCTATATATAGATTAAAGGTGAAATATGGCAAATGCTGAAAAGCCATGCTTTATATATTTAAGTGCCCCTATATTAGGTGCGTAGATATTTATAATGGTTATATCTTCCTTTTGGATTGCTCCCTTTATCATTATGTAGTGACCTTCTATTTTTTTTTTTTTACATAGGCAGAGATAGACAGGGAGAGACAGACAGGAATGGAGAGAGAGATGAGAAGCATCAATCATCAGTTTTTTGTTGCGCGTTGCTCATTGATTGCTTTCTCACACGTGCCTTGACCGTGGGCCTTCAGCAGACCGAGCAACCCCTTGCTGGAGCCAGCGACCTTGGGTCCAATCTGTTCAGCATTTTGCTCATGCCAGATGAGCCGTGCTCACGCTGGTGACCTTGGGGTCTCGAACCTGGGTCCTTCCGCATCCCAGTCCGATGCTCTATCCACTGTGCCACCAGTTGGTCAAGCTGTAGTGACCTTCTTTATCAGTGATTAAAGGCTGTAAGCAAACTCTTGGCCAATACAGCAAGAATCCATAAAAGAGTAGTGTCCTTAACATTTTTACCAAGTCCAAGTTGGCACCAACACCATTCCAAATCCCTGCAAAAGCAACCCAACCCCAGTTCAGTCTGTTAGGAGCTGTCACAAGGAGCAGGAGAACAGAAGCTTAGTTGTTCATTGATTGCTTTCCCACATGTGCCTTGACTGCGGGCCTTCAGCAGACCGAGCAACCCCTTGCTGGAGCCAGCGACCTTGGGTCCAAGCTGTTGAGCATTTTGCTCAAGCCAGATGAGCCCGTGCTCACGCTGGTGACCTCGGGGTCTCGAACCTGGGTCCTTCCGCATCCCAGTCCGATGCTCTATCCACTGCGCAACCACCTGGTCAGGCTGTAGTGACCTTCTTTATCTCTAACTGTACTCTTTGTTTTAAAGTCCATTTTGTCTGATATAAGTATTGCTACCCCAGCTTAACTTTTCATTTCCATTTGCGTGAAATATTTTCCCTATCCTTTTATCTTCACTCCATATGCATCTTTTGGAATCATGCAGTTCTTGGTTTTTACTAATTTACTTATTTTACTCCATAATGTTATTAAGATCCCACCATTTTGTTGTAAATGATCCGATATTATCATTTCTTATGGCTGAGTAGTATAGTATAGTGTATAGGTGCCACATCTTCTTTATCCAATCTTCTATTTTTTTTTACACTGATTAAAGCCTTTAAGCAAACTCTTGGCCAATACAGCAAGAATCCATAAAAGAGTAGTGTCCTTAACATGTTTACCAAGTCGAAGTTGGCACGAACACCATCCCAAATCCCTGTAAATGCAACCCAACCCCAGTTCAGTCTGCTAGAAGCTGTCACAAGGAGCAGGAGACCAGGACAAGTCCACATCCAGGAAAAGTCCGTATGGCCCTGGAATTGTAGTCACAATTCTATACTTTGCAGCTCACGTCCAAGTCACAATGACCGCTGCTTCTAGCTGGTAATGATTCAGGTAGACTTGAAAAGCCATCTACAGCCTGTGTGGAGATGGAGCTTCTGTTCTCCTCTGCCTGGAAAGGTGAGACCAGGTTGCTTTTCCCTGAAGCTCAACAACTGTAGCATGGTAAAGGGAAGCTTGGGATACACTAAGCTGGGTGGCAAAGGTAGATTCATAGTAGAAGTTGGCAAAAGGGGGAAAGAGAGCTCTAAATTAGGAGTAGGTCCCAGCCTGAAATATGAGTGGGGCATTGAGGTAGGAGGAATAAAGGAAACACTATATATTAAACAAAGCAGCAGAAAATAGGACTATCAACACCCACAACAGAGATCTTCGAGGGCAGAATAAAAAGACTGACTATTCAGGAAAGACATAGTTAAGTGGCCCTTGTGCAAATGAGATCAGTTTACCTGCTTCTTGGAAGAAATACCCTCGGCTCGTCCACAGTGTCGTAGATGGAGCCGACGGCCCTGGGCACCTTCAGCCTTCCGTGGCAAACCCCAGCATTCTGGGCAAGGTTAGGTCATAGGTGGCTGGAGCAGGGCTGGTAGAGACTGAACCCTCCCTTAGAGGAGCGAGGGAAAAGCCTACCTTCCAGTGTCCCTTTTTCCTCAAAGCAAAGGCTTGTAAGCCTAGCTGGCTTTAGCTCAATGATCTTCTTATTCACTATTGAAGCAGGACCCTGACGGAATCCTATGAAACCCCTTTGGGGTGTTGGAGCCTGTAAGGGCGTATCCTAAAAGCTGGTAGTTCCCCTGATCTCTATTGGGCTTTTTCTGCCTCTTGGTACCTTAAAATCCATGGTTAGAATATTTCTCTGAGGGGTTTGAGTATCCACATTCGCCTATATAAACCTTTTCCATATATCGGGAGCTATTTGGAAAAAGACAAAACAGTCTTATTAGCTGGATCAAATAAAAGAAGGTAGAAGTTTGCAGGAGAAAAAGATTTGGCATCTCCACTTCATCGGCATTCAAAAGAAATTTAAAAAATTTTAAGTAAAAAGCATGGTATAGTAGACCTGTAGGAGTTCCAGGATATAATTCCCCCCTTTAAAATTTTTTAAAATTGACCTTAAAATATTTGCTGGGTACACTTTAATAATACCTTGACTTTAAAAATTGTAGGAAATACCCATAATTCAAAAGGTTTGACAAAAGACAGTAAATGCTTTTGCTACATATGCAGGAGCATTTGTCAGTTTAACCAGTTTAGGAAATCCAATAATAGAAAGATGCATACAGTCAATGAGCCATAACTTGCTTAGCAGCCTCTCCTGTTTTGACAGAGGTTACTATAAATCCAGAATAGGTATCCACTGTAATGTGGGCATAGGACTGTTTGCCAAATGAAGGTATATGAGTAACATCCATTTGCCAAAGTTGTCCTGGTGGGAATCATTGAGGGTTAATTGCAAATAAAGAGACAGATTGTAGTATAGGACCCCTTGGACAGGATTTCCCAATCTGTCATGCTGCTTCCCGAGAAAGTTGAAACTGTTTACACAGGGCTGCAGCGTTCTGGTGATGAATAGTATGAAACTGAATTGCTCGATCTGTCGTGGTTGCTCCAAATAATTTTCTTTTGGGTAGCTTGATCAACAAGGGCATTCCCTTGTGCTAAAG